>NC_143584.1:77523159-77682769 GCF_048544385.1 Mastigoproctus giganteus | reverse complement strand
TCGGGTCGGCTATGATGTATACATTTCGCAAGTATACATCATAACAGAAACAGAGACCCTGCTTATTACGGTGGCTCCTAGTTTTGGCTGCCGACCCTCTGAAGAAGTAGATAAAGCCCTAGGACCCAATACTTTAAGTTACGTTGTTATTATCGTTATGCTAATCTAATTTAATTTCAGGTTATCTGCTTTTAGCTTGCTGACTTTCTCAATTTTTTCCATTGTTGTTGTTGTTGGGGTTTTTTTTTTTTAGCAGAATTAGCAACTTAGGCCATATTGCTCTGTGGATATGCAGTGGTCATTCTCTGACCTTTCGCGTTCTCCGTATGTGGTGGTCACGGGCTCGAACCCCGGTCTAGATCAAGAAGCGTGTACTACGCAGTGCTGCTCCTGCCCACCTGGCTATGGAGGCGCCAGTTTTTTCCATGGTCATTACAATTGACAGGTCAGCACCACTACCCTATTGGGTAGTGTATTTCAGTGTATTCACTTCAGTATTCTATTTCAGTGTATTTGTCTGAAAATAAACATTTGTCTATATTTCATTATGGTTGCTGGGTATTTCTACTATAACTAGTAGTGCCCCGGTTCCATAATCCACTTTAATAATTTAATATTTTTTCTTGCTTGCTTAGTTGTTCAGTAATGTGTTTAAATCCTATTATTTTTTATCAATATTATATATATATATATATATATATATATATACACATAAGGGTCAACAATGATAAAGTTCAGATCAACATAGAAAAAGGCATTCAACAAGACACAATTCTCCCCAAAACTGTATTCTGCCTGTTTAGGAGAAATTTTTTGCGACCTAAGTCAAATGATTCGGAAGAATTAAAGCAAAACATTGAAGAACTGCAGCATGAAAGCAAGAAGTTCAATTTGAAGATAAATTTTAGGAAAACACAGGTTATGTTTAACAAATTTACCAGACCAAAGAAATTCATGGCCAATGAACAAGAACAAGTGGAAAGGTATGTTTACCATGGACAAATAATTTCAAGAAATGGAAACATCGTTATGGAAACTGAACGGCACATAAAACTGGGATGGCAAGCATTTGGAAGGCTTAATATATCTTTCAAGATAAACTTGTCATTCTATCTCAAACGAAACGTTTTTGATCAATGTATCCTCCCTGTCCTAAAGTGGTTGTGAAACATGGACAATGAATGTCAAAACTTTACAAAGACTGAGTGTCATACAGGATCACAAAGACTGAAGTTATGGAGCACCGAATTTGAAACATAACCAAAGGAGACTGAAAAATGTCCACGGGTTCACCAACAAACCAAGATCTGTGAAATCATTGAAAGAACAAAACACTTAAAAATGAAAATGGGCAGGTCACATATCAAGAACTGATGTTAGATGGACCATATGAATTTCGGAATGGATATGGCCTTGACTCTAAATGCCCAAGAAAAAGACTAAAATGAAGTGGATTGATAAAATTGTGAAATTTGCTGGTGTACAATGGCAACCGAAAGAACAAGACCGCAGTTTCTGAAAGCATGTTGAGGAGGCCTTCATCCTGCAGTGGATCAACAATGGTTGAAGATAATAGTGATATATGATACCTCAACCTGTGTTAAAAAGGGAAACTCATATTAACTTGACAATGAAAACTTTTGTAAATAAATATTGTATCCATTTTAATAAAGTTAAAAGGGGTGCAGTAGAAAAACTGGCTGCAATAAGAACTAACACAATTTACCTATAAATGGTAATGTGTTACTTTATATTTGAAAATTATATATAAAAAAAAAATTTTTTTTGTTGCTAACGTCAACATGATAAAAAGGCTGACACCCACATTTCATTCTCAGAAAAGAAAATTTCTCAAAAACCATTTTACAATGGATACATGAAATCTGAACAGTTCAGATGGCAATGTTTATAGCATTAAAGCAGTTCTGCAATTTTTAATTAAATAAATTTTAAAGAGAAGGTACATAAAGATTACACTGTTCAGTACTTTCTAAATGATATAGAAAAGTTAGAAATAACTGCCACATAACAGAAAACCATGTGACCTTTATAATAAAATGCCATCTGTGTGGCAAAGGCTAATAAATTGTAATTAATTCTCCATTATTAAAATACTTTGACATGCTCTTCTTGCAAGTATCTTTCATACTTCAACCCTCCACCTGGCACATCCCTAAAAAGCCACACTAAGTGCATCTGAATCCTCCATGATACCATGGAACTGCTTGGAATAAAGGCAATCAACAATTTAAAATTGGGCATTTGTTAATGTATTCATTATCTTGACAGAATAATGGACGTAATAAGAAATAACAAATTTTTTCATTTAACTAATTTTTTTATAAATCAACATCAAACATGTATGATTAAAAAATCATCGCCACAGCTGGTAGATATTTTCATAATTATATTATTATTTTTTACTGATTTTTTGTCAGTATGTCAAGGCGTAAATGAAGATATCAGGAGAGCCATTTTTAAGAACAATATGAAGGACATCGATAATCAAGAATGGATTATAAAAATAAAGAGACCATCACTATGGATGCGAAGATAGGAGTAAAGAAAAAAGTATACGAATTAGTATTATTTTCTAAAAGGGAGAAAGTATAACTTGGATCAGAATGTGTAACTCAGATGAAACTGCCATACTGAATCATAGCTACCAGCTTTCAACTTTGAAAAACCTGGAGATTAGGTATTTGTAGGCTTTTGGACAAAACTGGCAAATTAAATTTCACTAACAAAATACACATTTTATATTAAAATATAAGTATAGGTTTGTTTACCAGTACAGTAAGCTTTTAAATATTAGCTTACCTAACATTTTTCTGTGTGTACATTTCTGTTTCAAATATCTATTACACATCAGTTGATTATGATTGCTTCAAAGACTTTGCACATCTTCAGAAATGTTGTGTTAAAGTTTTGTTTATAACAATGACATTGCTGTTCAGACTTGGTCATTAAGGGCATTTCTAATATGGTGCCAGGAATAGAAAATCTGAATTCAAGTTTTTTCTTCTT
Source organism: Mastigoproctus giganteus (assembly GCF_048544385.1). Classification (NCBI taxonomy): domain Eukaryota; kingdom Metazoa; phylum Arthropoda; class Arachnida; order Uropygi; family Thelyphonidae; genus Mastigoproctus; species Mastigoproctus giganteus. The sequence goes on along the minus strand of NC_143584.1, from coordinate 77,679,742 downwards.
TTGGTTGAATACTGTGTGACACTCAGCATTGTCACAAGCAATTGTTAAAATGCTAAGAATGACTTGGGATAACTTATTATTTCATGCTTCGTTGTGTATTTGTCAGTTCCCCATCAAGGACTACCAAACAACATCCTTTCTTTCATAACAGCATCTGATAAATTCTCACATTGAAATTGCCAGAGCCAATCTGCAAAATATCATTTCTTTACTTTCAATGACATTGATAAATAATGTATTTTTTTTTTTTTTTCTTCAAAATCGATTAGTTTCAACGGTTCAAAAACTTGTTCTTTGAACAGCCTTACTAGATGATGAACTCTTTCTCCAAATGTGATTATATCTAAGTTAAAATTAAATAATATTTAGCTACAGACCTCCAATAATCCAGTTGGGCAACCTGCTAGAAATGCATTTTTTTAGTCTTCTAGCGCTAAAGAAAAACAAATTCTATTTGGAGCTACCCCAATTTCAACTGCCATAAGAAAATGTGCTTTGGTCTTAAGAATTCACAAAAGTTGCCAGCCACCAAGCCAAGTCTGCAATTTACCAAATTGATTCATAAAGTCAATCAGTTGCTATTTTGAGTGTATTAAAAGTTTTAACACCTCCCTCATTGAATCATATCTGCACATAAATCACCTCAATGTTAACAACAAATAAATTTGCAATAATGGGCTTTTTTTTTCTTTTAGCATACATATAAAACACTTTACAGTGAAATTTAACCCCACGAACCAGTTTTTATGTTCTACACATATTGCTATTGGTCTTTTGCAGCTGTGATTGACAAGGAAAGCAGCCTTTACTAATTTACTGATAGGGAGGGCAGTGTTTTGGCCCATATTTCTGAACTCTATCAGCAAAATGAGTTATGAGTTGAAAACTTACTTTATTTTCTTTGAAAATGAATCCTTATTATATTAGTTTTTAATAAAAAAAAAACTTTAAGACTTTATTAATATTTATTGCTTCCTAAATTGAGAGAAGGTATAATCACTAGGCAACACTGTATGCATTGCACTGGAAATGAAAAGCTAAAAAAATAATGTTTGCTGCTTTTTTTTTTTTTTTTTTTTTGACTAACAACAATTACAGCAAACTATTTTTAAGTTTTTATCATAGCCATATTTGTTAACAAAATTTAAAGATGTTTATAAAAATTCTTATTTTAATGCATTTTTGCTATTTTTTGAGAAAATTAAAAAGAAGAGGAAAAATCAGTGGTTCTGCAAAAAGATAGAAACTCTATGATACCAATTCTAGTACAAAGGCAAGATGAAGTTGTCAAATCAAATCAAAAAGACAAATTCTCCATTGTAAATCTCAAGAGTTAGAAGTTATATTGATGCATTACATAAATCATGATTTGAAAAGAACAAGAGAAGAGTCAGTTGTAGCATTAGTAATGTTAAATGATGTAAGGAAATGAACTTTTTCTGCACAAGTCAAAAATAAATAGATAAATAAAAATAACAATATAATATAAAATAATAAAAAAACATAATATTCATACTATTCCCATTCTCAAGGGGCAATCATCAAATTCTGCTCTTAATTTAGCCAGACTCTGCCATACTGGGAGGCAATTTATTCCAGTGTTCAACAATCTACTGCCTGTACATGAACTTTCAAGAACCCCAGCCTTCTGCTATTCCCTGAGTGGATAGCCTCTATTTAAAAATCTGTTGGTTAGTATATCAATTTCTGAGTCTAAGGCTGGTTCTGAAGTAGAATATTTATAAGCATTAAGGAACGTATTAAATGTTATGGACCTTTTATAAGTAAATGGATGATAACTTCTGTAGTAAAGGAACATCCCTGTATTGGTGGGTTTTCGGTAAATGTTAAATTGTATTTTTTGCATATCTTGTGTAAGAGTGAAATTTAAGAAATTTACAACTTTTGTTTCTATATGTTCTTCCTCCAATGTAGTCAGTGCAATTCATCATATCAAAGGTAGCCTCAGTGTACTCTAGATCTGTGTGTGAAACAACATACCGCTTCGGTCTGCACATTGCACACAGCCGCTTCACAATGGGCTTTTCATGCCATCAATGAAAGTCATGCATTCCTATTTAATGAAGTGGAAATTTTAAACGCAACATAATTACATAAAATTTCTGAAACCCTTGAAATGAAGTTACACGAAAATTCTATCAACATGTACCTAATTCCAAATTTCTGGTCTTATGCTATGCATGTGCCAATACAAATAATCTCTCCATTTAAGAACTTAACATACACACACATTTCACGTTATTTCCAACCTGTGAAAAAAGACGATCAGTCAAAAAGCATTGTCTGCTTAAGGAAGGAAAATACAATACATTTCATTTAATTTGTATGTTCGATATGTTTACCCAAATTTTATAATCGTGATTTTAATTATTTATTCTCTTAAACAGTTTTACATTTTTAATTATTTTAATTATTCTGATACAATGTCTTCTCACATTCGTCGTCTTGCTGAGTTGGTTTAATGTGTTTCGCGGTCAGGTTGGGGCTCTCGACTTTCAATTTCATGGTGCATCGAATCGATCATGTCTCTATGAGTGAAAGAATTCATTAAAATTATTTTATCCATTTATTTTATTCATTTACATTTGGAGAGCATTAACTGGAAGCATTCTATGCAAAAGATTGAGGTAATCTCTTTTTTAAATATATTTTACAGCATAGAAGTTAATGAGCCTTGTAGCTGTGTTTTACTAATGTATATAACAAACACACACACATATATATATATATATATATATATATATAACACACACACACCACACCTCACATACCATGATTTTTCTCTGTAAGTAGCAATCTAGTTGATGGGATAAACATTTCCATCAAGTCTGGCACTTTTCTTATTATTCGAAATGCACAAAGTGCAGCCTAAACATGAAAGAAATAAAAATAAAAACTATTTTCATAATTCAAAACTTCTTTCAATGCACAAATTTTTAAGCAAAAATAAAATGCAAATAACTACATGACATAAATTTATATCAATAAAAATGAGATATGTAGAAAAATTAATGAGTAACAAGCTTAAATGAAATACACTTTCCTATATGCAAGAGAAGGATTCCCATTAGAAGATATCCATTAGGAAATGAATATATTCTTTTTTTTTTTTTTTTTGAAAACTATGTTTATAAATTCTTTCTGGGAGTTTACCAAATAAACATCAGAAACAGCACTTCATATTACACACTATACACTTTCTACTATAAAAACCATGATGACTGAATTCACAACAGAACTATCCAGAAAAGCATTCCAAGAACTGATCTCAGGACTTTTTAAAAGAGGTAGGGGCTAGCATTCTGGCTAAAACTCTTGTACTTCTGTTATGTAACTGCTACATCAACAGTCCAGTAAACAGATCCAGTTATATACATTCAAAGTGAAAAGTGATCAAGCTTTGGAAGTCTGAAGCATTAATTAAAAATGCCTTGTTTTATCTTCTCATGGCATATGGTAACCACGAGAAATGGGACTGAACCTGGGAGGTTCCCTCTAGGCTTGTTATTTTTATCCCAGAAAAATAACAAGCCCATATCAATTGTTGGTTGAAGATATTCTGTAACTCTCAAAATATAAACAAATTTTTACTTGGTATGGTTTTTTGCATTTTTTTATTGTTTGAGAAAACCTACCTAGTTCTGTGTCACTGCATTCATTCTAATTTTAACTCATAGTAATGCTAGTGCGGAAATGGTACTGACAGGTACTGATGCTATGAATCGTGGAATTGTGTGTTTCTAGTTCAAGATATTTATAGAACTCTCCCATGTGAACTAGCAATATAATTTAGCCCCAAGTTAGCAATGGTTTTAAGATCTTACGTGAAGTATTTTTGAATGACTAAAATAGCCCATTGGAATCAAGCAGCATTACTCAAACAAAGAAGACAATATTCACTAGCAACAGAGAGTTAGCAATGTGTAATATTTAAATTTAGCATGCTTTATGGTACACTAGATTTGAAATTAATTTTTAAAAAATTTGAAAATTGATATGAATAATAGTATCTAATTATATTTTTTTATATTTTATGTAAAAGTTGTGTTTGTGGTTATAGGCAATGGTATAGTGGTTTAGCTAACTGGAGGCAAAATTAGGAAAATAATTAGGATAGAATAGACATTCCCACCCTAGTATTATACTAATAGCTCAGAGTGTGGAAAATTTTAGTTGTAGGAAAGTGAACAGTATATGACTGAAGAAAATAAAGTTTGTGCTTGCGTTATCTCTGGGATTTGATTTCCCCGTCCATGCTAGTAAAGTCCCTGGACAGGGTAGATATATGTCCATAAATTGTTGTTGTATGTATACAAATATATCATAATCTTATGTAATTCATCTTCCACTTCACAATATTGCCTTATACTTAAAGTTTTACTATTATAAACATAATTTTGTAGGTAACTGGCTGGTATATGTGAAATGGTATCTTATCAGGATGCCACTCCATTTCACATATACAGCCTATAACGTTTCAACAGTTTCCTGAACGCAAACCATTGTGGTGTGACCAATAAATTTTATTTAATTTTAATCTAACTGAATTTCTATAGGTTTTTTTTTTTTTTTTTTTATATATAGATAACTGCAGCATCTAGATTCCGTTACCTTTAATTTATTTAAGTAAAATTTATTATTCGTTTAACTGAGGGGAAAAAAAAAACATGATGTTTAATGAAAATGTTCTACTGTAGGGTAACGGTTTACCAATTGTATTGTTTTCTTTTTTTATGTGAACCCCAAACACGAGAGGTATTAGAACCTATAGTACTTAGTACCGTGCTTGGGTTGGAGGTTGAGAAGACGAAAGAAGATATTTGTTGACATTGGACTTGAACTTTTTTAGATTGTAATTTTCAGGAAATACGTATGAAGGAAGGTTGTTCCAGAAAACGGCAGTTGAATGAATAAATGAGGAAGATGGAAAGTTGGTTCTGTGGGTTTGAAGTTGGACAGTAAATGGACGTTGCCTGGTGGCGGCACGTGTTCGGACTGTTTTGAAAGAGAGAGCTGGAATTATAGAAGCCAGTTCAGAAGAACAGTGCCCATGGACGTATCTGTAGAAGAGGCATGCAGCAGAAACAGTACGTCTATGAGAAAGCGAGTGGAGAGACTCTGTTAGAGATGAATCATTAATTAACCTAACTGCCCTCTTCTGAATGGAATCAAGAAGCCTGAGAGAGGTTTTGGGGGCACCACCCCAGATGTGGGAACAATATTCCATGGTAGGGCAGATTTGCGATTTATACAGAGTGAGCAGCTGTTTGGAAGAAAAGTAACACCAAAGGCGAAAGAGAAAACCAAGTTTTTTAGATGCAGAGGAAGCAATATTTGTAATGTGCTTGTACCAAGAGAGAGATTAGAAGTGAGGGTAATCCCTAAAAGAGATATATCATTTTGCCTAGAAATCGGAGTGTCACTAAACATAAGCATAGGAGCAGAAGAATCCTTTTTGCGAGATATAAGACAAGACTGAGTTTTAGAAGGGCATTTAAGGAATTGGTAGCAGATTTTCGAGAAGTTGAAGCTGATTGAGCAAGACAAGGTTTCTCAAAATGGAAAGTTGAATGCAATGTGCTTTCATCGGATTTCCAGTCAGTGGAAGAAGGTCATTGATATACAAGAGGAAAAGAGTGGGGGAAAGAACTGAACCTTGGGGCACACCGGCATTACTGGAGAAGTTAGAAAACAGAGAGCCATCTACCATCACCCTCAGTGAGCGATCAGAGAGAAAACTGGATAACCAATTAATTTTCTCAACTTCTTTGAAAATATTCTTGCCTGTAGTTGTCCAACACAGACTATTCATAGAGGTTAATTTTTCAGTCACTTCGAATTCGGCATTGACTCCTCGAATAAACAACAACTGAGCAGTAATGGAAACATCTGTCAATTCATCAAGAGCCAATGAAAACCACTCGAAATCATTTGCTTTGTTTTTAAATGACTACTGATGTTGCTCCCAATTTCCTAATGTCTTTAAGCAACTGTTCTTGCCAAAAGACTAACAGTCTTAAACAAGCCTATTTTCTCTGGACACATTTAATTAACTCACCATTGGTAAATAGCTTTCCTTGAATCACTTGGAACTCTTTGAATTACTCTCTTTGCAACTTGACTTTCTCCAGTCCAACATCCCAAATAGTGAGGACATTTTCCTTGGTGATTTTAATGTTCACAACTCCAGCTGGCTTCTGTTTTCCAGTCACACCAACCCAGGTGGGTCGGGAGGGTGCTGAGGCTTTTGCAATTACTAATGACCTCACACAGATTGTTCATTTACCTAGCAGAATACCAGACAATCCTAACCATGCAGCCAACACGCTTGATCTTTTTCTCACAAACAATCCTTCTAAATACACGATCGAAGTGAGTGGTCCTTTAGGCACCTCAGATCACAACTTGGTAATTCTCTCTTCTCCAATGGAGTCTTTATCTCATGACTATTCCCATCTAGTGTTGTTTGGCATTACAAGAATGCAAAATGGGATGACCTGCAAGATTTCTTTTCTTCTTTTCCTTGGTCGGATTACTGTTTCAAAACTTCTGATGTCAACTTTTGCTGAGATCACGTCAGTGAAACTATTCTTGTAGGAATGGAATCTTTATTCCATACTCCACTTTAAAATCTCTTCCTTTATCTAAATCTTGGTTTTCCAATAAATGTGCTAAGGCTGTTCAAGAGAAGAATGTTGCATATCCTAATTGGCTTACTTCCAATTTTTCAGTTTCATTTTCTGCCTACACCAAAGTTTGCAACAATTTTAAAGCAGTTATTAATCAGTCCAAACTATATTTTGAACAGTCTAAGAGCAAGAAACCTTGCTTCTTGCCCTAATGGTAGCCGAACATGCTGATCTCTCACCAAAGCTATTGGTGCCCATCTCTGCTCCCACCTCTGTCAAAACCAGATGTTTCTATTGTCACTTCAGCCAAGGATAAAGCAGACCTGCTAGCATCCATTCTAGGTGGTAGATGACTCTCATCAACTGGTGCAATACCACCACTTTGCTTATTGGAGACTTGAAGTGGTGGAACAGATGTTTAGTCTCTAGAGCTAAGTTCTGGTTAACCCTTCCCCCATCTCTTCAACCATTCACTACGACTGATGACTTTTAAGGTTATGATGGACATCATGGCGAGATCCAATTCTTACATTTCAAGAGTACAGCTCTAAAACAGTGTTCGCAGACCAGCAGCTAGTTAGTACACCGGACTGAACCTATTGGTGACTCTTTAGGAGGCTTCCGGATCAGCAAGTGTATAATCTTGCTACCTCTACTCTGCCAGATAGTGACTGGAGGGAGTCTGAGTAGTGTGTATGTGGGGGCATTATCGAGGCCATGTTATATTAAGGATCTGGGTATATTCTTACCATGTGTATGCCATATCCAAAAATTTTATTACTTCATACAGCATGTCCCCCCCCCCACTTTTTCTTACTATTGAATACACCATGAATTGTTAAACTAATAGAGTAAGCTTATCTGCGAAAAGATCTAAACCTCCCAAACACTTCTGAGTTCATTTCACAAATATACAGGGTGCCTCCGTAGCCAGGTGGGCAGGAGCAGCAGTGTGTAGCACACGCTTCTTGATTAGACTGGGGTTAAGCCCGTGACCACTGAATACGGAGGATGCGGAAAGGTCAGGGAATGACCACCGCATACGCCCGGAGCAATATGGCCTTAGTTGCTAATGCTCCTAAAAAACCAAATAAACAACGCAAAAAAAAAAAAAAAAAAAAAAATGGTCTCAATTCTAATCTCAACAATGTCCATTTCCACTTGCATTGTACGAAACCTCATGTACTTTTCCTGTCAGAATCTCAGTTATTGGTTGATTCAAATACTGCTCATCTCAGTTCCCTAAATTATTCTCTGTATGATTCCTTTCACCTTCAAGGTGGTACTTGTGCATATGTCCATTCTGATATTCCCTGTCAGAGACTTGGTAATTTGGAATCTCCTCTTTTCGATCTTCTCTGGATTAAAATCTCTCGACCTCATTCTGTAGAATTCATCTGTTGTCTCTACCGTTCTCCCAACTCCACTAATCACTTGGAACACTTTGACTTCCTCTATTTGTAAACTTGACTTTCTCCAGTCCAAATTTCCTAATAGTGAGGTAATTTTCCTTAGTGATTTTAATGTTAAGAACTCCAGCTGGCTTCATTTTCTAGTCACACTGCCCCAGCTGGTCAAGATACTGAGGCTTTTATGACATTACACAGTTTGTTCATTTACTTACAAGGAAAAAAAAAAAAAAAAAACCTTCTCATTTCACCCATCCACTCACTCCAAATATTTGTTTAGTTCTGCCATGAATCTATTTAAGCTATCAACCTCTACAATGACAGATGGAAGTTTGTTCCAGCAATCAACCACCCACTGGCTAAAGGCAAACTTCCACAGATCTAGTCTACAACTGTCTTTCCTTAATTTGAATTTATGCCCTCTCAGCAATTATTCTAAGCAAGACGAAGAATACCACCAGCATTGATTTTTCACTTTCTTACTCCAAAGGTGTTTTTCCTTCTGCTTGGAAATTTGCTCATATCCAACCAGTTCCTAAAAAGGGTGACAAATCCCTCCCATCCAATTATCGTCCCATTGCAATTACTTCTACTCTTTCTAAAGTAATGGAGAAATCAATCAACCGCCAAATTTTATACTACCTAGAAAACCTTCCGTCTGATCAACGATCACAAGTATGGATTCCGTCAGTGTCGATCCACTGGTGATATTCTGGCTATGTTACCCATTTATGGACAAAATCAATGGAAAGGTTTGGTGAAACATAAGTAGTTGCTCTTGACATCTCAAAGGCTTTTGATCATGTTTGGCATAAACGCCTTCTAAACAAGCTTACATTTTATGGTTTGGCAACTGTTTTTTGTAATTGGTTATCCAGTTTTCTCTCTGACTGCTCACTGAGGGTGATGGTAGATGGCTCTCTGTCTTCTAACGTCTCCACTAATGCTGGTGATCCTCAAGATTCAGTTCTTTCCCCCACTCTTTTCCTCTTGACCTTCTTCAATTGACTAGAAATCCTATCCATAGGTTTGCTGATGATAGCACATTGCATTGCACTTTCCAGTTTGAAAAACCTCGCCTTGCTCAATCAGCTTCAACTTCTAGAATATCTGCTACCAATTCCTTAAATGCGGATCTCCAGGTAATTCTCCAGTGGGGCAAAGACAACTTAGTTAATTTAAATCCTTCTAAAACTCAGTCCAGTCTTATATTATGCAAAAAGGATTCTTCTGCCGCTATGCTTATCTCCGGTGGCACTCCGATTTCTAGACAAGATGATATATCTCTTTTGGGGATTACCCTGATTTCTAATCTCTCTTGGCACAAGCACATTACAAATATTGCTTCCTCTGCATCTAAAAAACTTGGTTTTCTCTTTCACTCTCGGCATTACTTTTCTTCCGAACAGCTGTTCACTCTGTACAAATCGCAAATCTGCCCTACCATGGAATATTGTTCCCACATCTGGGGCAGTGCCCTCAAAACCACTCTCAGGATTCTAGATTCCATTCAGAAGAGGGCAATTACGTTAATTAATGACTCATCTCTAACAGAGTCTCTCCACTCTCTGTCTCGTGGATGTTCTGTTTCTGCAGCATGCCATTTCTACAGATAATTTCATTGGCACTGTTCTTCTGAATTGGCTTCTATAATTTCCGCTCTCTCTTTTTTAAAAAAGTCCGAACACATGCAGCCACCAGCCAACATCGATGCCAACTTCAAACTTCAACTTCTGTCCAACTTCAAACTCACAGAACTAACTTTTCATCTTCCTCATTTATTCATTCAACTGCCATTTCTGGAATAACCTTCCTTCATATGCATTTCCTTAAAAGTTACAGTCTACAGAAGTTCAAGTCAAAGTCAACAAATATCTTTTTTCATCTTCTCAACCTCCAACCCGTGCACGGTACTAAGTACTATAGGTTCTAATACCTCTCGTGTTTGGGGTTTTCATTAAAAAAAAAAAAAAAAAAAAAAAACTACTCCCCCAAAGGTAGCAGAGTAGCTTGGGGGGGGGGGAGATATACACAGACTAAAAGGTTTACAGTGGCCGCAGGCAGAGGCAAAAGTGATTCTTCCACTGCTTCTATTAGAATGAGAAGCAGCCTGGAAAGCAAGGCAATGGAGATTTCCAGGAGGGGTAGGAGTCATAGTGGAACAAGTAAATACATCAACTGTGTTGAGGTGACTAAGAGTAGAAACAGGTGTATGTATACTTGCATATACACCAATGCTAGGAGTATAGTTAATAAATTTCATGAGCTTGAAGTGCTAGTCAAGACATTAAAGGCAGATAGTATTGGGATATCAGAGACATGGTGTCAGACAGACATAAGCAGTGCAGAATTGGAATTTGGGGAGTACAATGTGTACAGACAGGATAGACAGGACAGGAAGGGAGGAGGGGTTATGCTGTTAGTTAAGAAACTCAAAATCTAAGGCAGTGCATCCAACTGATGTTAGTGGCAATGCAATGTTGAGGCTTTGTGATGGGACATAAGCACTGGAAAAGAAAAATGAGAGTAGGTGTGTGTTATAGGCCTAATGAATCTGATGAGTATAATGAGCAATTGTGCAGAGAAATAGAGCGGACCAGCAAATCAGAATGTCTTATAATGGAGGATTTTAACTTTCCACTGACTGGAACTTGACTGGATACTGACTGGAACTTGTGGGTTGGTCACTCACATACTAGTGGGACTTTTGTGGATTTATTGGATGATTGTTTTCTACAGCAACATATTCGAGAGGCAACCAGAGGGAGTAGTACTCTTGATATGATTATTAATGCATTAAGAATTTGTAGATAAAGGAACCACTGGGTGACAGTGATCACAATGTAGTGAGAATTACTTAAAGATGTAACTACCATCAAGGGTAAAGGGAAGGACTTTTGCTTTTGTAAAGGTGACTACAGGGGTCTCAGACAGCTTTTTAAATTCTGTACAGTGGGATCAATCGATGATGTTACCAACATTGAAGCCCTCAAGGACTTAATTTTGGAGACTACTAGGCTTTTCATTCCAACTAAGAAATACTGTTCAAGATTTAGGCCTAAAAGGATGTCAGATGAATTAATGAGGCTTGTGGCAAAGAAGAAAAATGTATGGGATGCATTTAAAGTAGCAGGTGACACAATGTCAGATATAAGCTAGTCTGTAATCAAGTCACAAAGGAGGTTAGGCACGCGAAGTCAGATGACAATAAATCTTTGGCAAAGGATGCAAAATAAAACAGCAAAGAGTTCTTTACTTATGTAAATACTAGAAGGAAAGGGATGAATCAGATATGGACCACTTAACATAGATGGGTTCACTATTGATGATCATGCTCAGGCAGCTGTTAAATTGAATGAGTATTTTGCATCTACATTCACACATGAGGAGTTATTCAATGAGGAGAGTACTAGAAGTAAAATCACTTAGCTCCCTGTTAGAGTTTGATAAACTCTAACAGGGAGCTAAGTGATTTTATGATAACTGAGACCAAAGTAGAGGAGAAATTGTTGAAGTTAAACATAAAAAATGCACCTGGGGTGGACGGGATCTATCCAGTTATATTAAAGGAGGCAGCAAAGGAAGTAATTGCTGCCTACCTTTATCATAACTAGGATAGCTCCCGTCCACCCAGGTGCATATTGTATGTTTAACTTCAACAATTTCTCCTCTACTTTGGTCTCAGTTATCAAAGTAACAGTAACTATAGACCCTGTTAGTTTAATTTGTGTTCTGGGGAAAAAAATGTAATCACTGGTTAAAGAAGCATGGAAGGATCATCTGGACAAGACTGCAGTAATAGTTAAGATACAGCATGGGTTTGTTAAAGGGATATCTTGTCTTCCCAATTTGATTGGATACTATGATGTGGTTACAAAGGAACTGAATGTCAAAAATAATTTTGATATCATATACTTGGATTTCAGGAAATCTTTTGAATACTGTTAAACATGGAAGACTGTTGTACAAATTGGAGAGGTAAGGCATTAAGGATAAGTTGCTACAATGGATAAACGGATGGTTGAGTGGGAAACAACAGAGAGTGGTAATCAATGGACATTGCTCTTTTTGGTCAAATGTTATTAGTGAAGTTCACCCAGGGTTCGGTATTGGACCCATTGTTGTTTTGTATATTTATCAATGATATTGATGAAGGCATATCAGGTTTAATGTCCAAGTTTGCAGATGATACAAAGATTGGCAGGGTTGTTAATGACAGTAAAGATAGTATGCTACTCCGACTGGATCTAGAAAAGTTGGGCAAATGGGCTGAGAAGTGGCAACTGAAGTTTAACATTCACAAATGCAAAGTACTGCATATGGGTAGCAATAATCCAAGAGAAATGTTCTAACTGTGTGGTACTACACTCAGGGAAGTGGAAAGTGAAAAAGACCTGTGCAGTCAAATATGAAGTTTGCTGAGCAGTGCAGAGAGGCTACCAGTGCAGGTCATGGAGTCTTGTCAATGATATATAGGAATTTTGCTAGCAGGAACAGGGAGGTGATTATCTGTTATACAAGGCAATGGTCAGGCCACACCTAGAGTACTGTGTACAGGTCTGGAGGCCTCATTTTAGGAAGGATGTAGAGTTGCTTGAACAAGTATAAAGAAGGGCAACAAGATTGCTGAGGGGAACAAAGGGGTGCCCTTACCAAGAAAGGCTTAAGTTCTGCAAATTGTAACACCTGGAAAGTAGGCAACTGTGAGGTGATCTGACTGAGGTGTATAAGGCCTTGAAAGGGATGAGCAAGCTAAATTCAGATGGGATTATTCCTCTTGTTCAGGTTAAGAACTTGAGGGGGTATAGATTCAAATTGAGGAAAGACGTGCGGAAATTTGCCTTTAGCCAGCGGGTAGTTGATTGGTGGAAAAGACTTCCATCTTTTGTTGTGGAAGTTGATTTAGCAAATTTAAGGCTGGGCTGGACAGGCATTTGGAATGAATGGAGGGGTGAAATGGGAGGGTTTTTTTTTTTTTTTTTTTGGCTGATGCTGCATAAGCTTGTTTTTTTGCATCATATGCCTCTATTAATGTTAATGCTAAGGCTAGTGCTAAAAAGACTTAGTTTTATTAGGAGCTGCCACTGTCAAAGAAACAGGAAATATTTTTTGTAACAAGAACAGAACCAGGGTATGTCTGCCAGAGCAACTACTAATGATGTCACCAACAGACTCAGATTTTAAGGGAATAAAGAGAATACAGGAATACCTCGCATAGCGCGGTTAATTCGTGCCAAAAAAAATACCACTCTATGCAAAACTGCACTGATCGAGGTATTATTAGTATGTATTTTAATGTAATGCATTCCGACAATTTGATTATATGGGTCAAGTTGCAAAAACATAGAGGTGTTTGTTTACTATAAATTTATGCACATGAAGTTCTTGCAAAAAAAGAAACTAAAATGATAAAAATGAAAAATACTAGTAAGTACAGTAGAAATGATTTTTATTGCAGTATGTACATACCAAAGAATATAAGTGAAGTATGTACTGTATTTTTATTTTGAAAAATAACTGATCAGCTTAGTTTGCACAGTTTTTTCTTCATTTTATCTGCATACATCTCTTTATAACATCGAATGTCATTTTGCAACACCTGCCTTACTTTCATACCTCATTCGATTTGGATCTAGAAGAACACTCAGCGACATTACATTTCTTCTTTCCACTCATATTTGCGTATAAAGGTGTAACGTTTTTCAAAAATAATCTTTAATAAAAATACACGGTGAAAAATATTTGTACAGCTTACGCACAATCAACAACCTCACCTCTCGGAATCTAGAGCGTTTACTAATGTATGAATGCTAGCAGAGTCCGTATATAATGTGAGTTTCAACAACAGTCAGAATGCCCTTGAATCCATAACGCATTGGCCTACGTGCTGGCATTATAATACATACATATCAAAGGTATTGGTGTGTAACACAGTTAATTTTTTTCAATTCATAAACCACACTATAGAGAAACCCGCACTGTTCGAAACCGCACTATGCGAGGTATTCCTGTATTATTATTCATGTGGGGGACTAAAGACATTAAGCATACACGATCTGATGATTTGTTAGACAAATATAGGAACATGCTGAAGAAATGCTGTGAGTTAGGTCACGATGTCTATGTGTCTGCAATTCTGACCAGGGATGATAAAAGGGATTATATGCTGAAAGCCTTGTGGATTAACTCAAGACCTGAAGGACTCTGCAAGGCTTTTGAGGAGAAATTTCTATCAGCTTGGCCCACACTTGTAGGTAGAAGGAATCTGTTCTGTAGAGATGGGATACATTTAAACAAAGGTGGTGCAAGAGTTTTTGCCAGTATTATTGAGGATACCTTAATGGTTCAGGGAAATGGCTAGTTTGGGGGGCCAGGATAATATAGATACGCATTTATCTAATAATATTGGTAAAAGTAACGCTGCTTGCACAATACCTCAACAGTTCTTGTTACTTATAGCAACAGAACATATTAGCAAGGTGTTCTGAGGGCAGAAACATTTCAAATGAGTGGGCAAGCTAATGCCAGGGAAGCGAGCTTAAATAACTTTAAGGATTGTGTCGGGGTAGTTAACTATAAGAGAACACTAAGTCTTAATTGTTTATACATTTTATAGGTGGTCACAGAGGGAATGTGACAGCTTCGGTAGTTGTGTCAAGTCATGATTTTACTAGACCCTTCTTCAATGAAACCATTAACTCACAATGGTATCTACATATGTTTCAAAATAACTTTCTATTGTAGCTCATGGCAACTCAGTCAGCCCAAGCACACTGAGTGCTTTATGCAAGACAGCACCATGCTACATACACCTAACAACATGCTGGCTTCTTTGCATATTGTGACCTCACATACTGTCATACCATAATTCGGATAATCACAACTGGGGGCAGTTTTCATCATCTAAGTCCAAACCAAAAGAAAAGCAGTTTTTCAGAAAATCTGTGCCATGCCTGTGAACTTAAGATCTATGATTGTTCAGCTACACTGTGAAACTGATAAAGACATACTGTTACATCATTACAAACATTGGTATATGCCCTCAGGAACTTGTTTGTCAAAATACAAGACACGCAGCTAGATTTCAGTCATTTATAAGCAGGAAGAAAACATGATGGTTAAGGGCAAAAACCAACAAAAAAGCAATAAACAGGAGGTAAAAAAGAAATTTTCTGGAAAAGAGTAAGCGGTTTTTAAAGTCCACAATGAACTAGAAATTAAATTTTACTGGCTATATATACATCTTATATTAAAATATAACCACAGGATTGCACAGTATGCTTTTAAACTTAGCCTGTCTAACATTTTTCCATCTGTGGATTTCTCTTTGTATATATTATTACAAATCAACTTTTTTGATTGCTTCAAGAAGATACTGTTAAAGAGACTTTTCCCTTTTTCAAAATTTGAGTCAAAGTTTTGTTCATGGCAATGGCACTGCTGCCTAAACTTGGCTGTCAGGAGCATTACTAAAGTTTCAACAGAAAGAGAAGACCGGAACTCAGATTTTGTTTTTCTAACCTGAGTGAATATTCTCTCACACTCAGCACTGCTATGAGGAATTGTTAAAATGCAAAGCATGACATGAGATAATTTATTATATTTCAGGCTTCCTTGTGCAACTTGTCAGTTCCCCAATCAAGGATCACTGTACAACCTTGGCAGTAGAGATGCCTATGACTAAGTCAGAACCACCCTTCTTGTTGTTATTTGGTTTTTAGGAGCATTAGCAACTAAGGCCACATTGCTCCGAGGATATGCGGTGGTCATTCCCTGACCTTTCTGCATCCTCTGTATTTGGTGGTCATGGGCTCAAACCCCTGGTCTAATCAAGAAGCGTGTACTACGCACTGCAGCTCCTTCCCACCTGGCTACGGAGGCACCAACCACCCTTGTAACATTCATTCATGTTACAGATGGCAGAAATCACTTTGATTACTGTAACATCAGTAACGATCGAAAATGGACCATTTTGCAAAGAGTTAGTGATTGTTCTGAAATATGCCTTGCTTTTGGGACACATTTCTGAAAGCTGGCATGACCAGCACATCTCAGAGCAAGATTATGTTCTACGACAAAAGATATAAATAAACATTCAGCATGTGATATCACTACGAAACACATCTATTTTTGCATTTCTTTCTATGCATCACATCACTTTATCTGCTGGAATGGGTGCAGAGAAGAGCAACCAGATTGGTGAAGAGAACAAAAGAGTGCTCTTACCTAGAAAGGCTTCAGTTCTGCAAATTGCAGCATCTGAAGATGAGGCATCTGTGAGGTGGTCTGACAGGTGTTTAAGGCCTTGAATATAAGCTGAATGTGAATGGCATTCTCCTTCTTGCTGAGACTACACACACCAGGGGGCATAAATTGATGGTTGCAAGATAGTGCAGAAGTTGCCTTCAGCTAGCAAGTGGCTGATCGTTGGAACAACAGCCTTCCACCTGTTGTTGTGGAAGTGGAAGGTTTGAATAAATTCAAGAAAGAACTAGATAGATTCTTGGAGGGTAAGGATGGGTTTGCAAAAGTCAAAATCATCCTTTTGGTTTAGTCTACTGTGGTAATCAATTTCCAAAATGGAAGCAGAAGATTTTAAAACTGTTCATAAAACAAATTTGCCCATACTATAGCTTGGTAGATGGGCTGAGAAGTGGCAACTGAACTTTTAACATTGACAAATGCAAAATACTGCATATAGGTAGCAGTAACCCAATAAAAATGTACCAACTGTGTGGTACTACACTCAGGGAGGTGGAGAATGAAAATGACCTGTAGGAGGAGAATTATGCAGTCAGATATGAAGTTCTCTGAGCAATGCAAATGGGCTGCCAGAGCAGGTCAGGGAGTTTTGTCAATGATATATAGGAATTTTGCTAGCAGAGAGAAGGAGGTGGTTACCCCTTTGTATAAGGTAATGGTCAGATCACACATTGAGTACTGTGTACAGGTCTGGAGGCCTCCTTTTAGGAAGGATGTAGAGAAGGGCAACAAGATTGGTGAGAGGAACAAAGGGGTGCTCTCACCAAGTTTGTTTGTTATTTGGTTTTTTAGGAGCATTAGCAACTAAGGCCATATTGCTCCGGGAAATGCGGTGGTCCCTGACCTTTCCTCATCCTCCGTATTTGGCGGTGACGGGCTCGAACTCCGGTCTAATCAAGAAGCGTGTGATACGCACTGCTGCTCCTTCCCACCTGGCTACGGAGGCACCTCTCACCAAGAGAGGCTTAAGTTTCAAATTGAGGAAAGATAAAGATAGTTGTAGAATAGATATGCAGAAGTTTGTCTTTAGCCAGCAGATAGCTGATTGCCGAACATAAAAACATTTGGAATGACCGGATGGGTGAAATGGAAAGGGTTTTTTTTTTTTTTTTTTGGCTGATGCTGTATAAGCTTGCTTTTCTTGCATAATATGCCTTAACTAATGCTAATACTAAGAGTGAGAGATCTAGTAATAAAGAAATTAAGTTCCAAAATGGTGCAGCAAAAAATAAGTAATTATTTTCGTTAAAGGCCTATACATATGTGGTATTGTGGTTGAAAGTTCCATTTGTTTTGTTACCAATGAATATGAATAAAAATTCATACGTAAAACTTAGTGTTTTTATTTCTAAACTTACTAAACCTTTTTTTTTTTTTCAAGTCTCCACAGAACAGTATCTTTGATAAGTTTGAAAATCTGAACAAATCGGAAGTCCAACCCCCCCCCCCCCCCGGTTCCAAATAGTTCAGATTTTTGAAGCTCTAGTGTATTTGTAACACTAAATGAATAAATGAGTTTCTTAGGAAACAGTTAAATGTGTCACCATGTTGTCAACCACTCTGTAGAATGCAGTGACAGGCAAATTATGCATTTCATTATGAAATGCAGTAAACTATTTTTAATTTTTTTGCTTTGTTTATATGTTCCAAAATTACTGCTTTTGTACTTTTGAATTACAACAGAATGCAAATTACAATACAGAATGTAATTTGAAATACAAACATATTTCAAATTATATTCTAATTTAAAATATGTTTTATAATAATGCTAATGACATATGTCAAAATAGATTTATTATTAATAGAAATTACAAAATGGTGCTTTATTTTTAGGTGCTTTTTTTAGTTGGTGCTATATAAGCACCAACTAAAAAAAGATCATAAATGTAACCCATCACCTTCACTTTATATACCTATTTCTTTAAAATGCTTGTCCAATTCCTCTAAATTTAGATAAACTTACTACCTATGCAAGGTTACCAGGGGTTTTATAAACTTGCTTCATACATTCCACATGATTGGAAATATTTTTCCTACCATGTACTACGTAATATATGGATCGTGCCAATGAAATTTCAGTGCCTACATGCGCAATTGGTACAGCAATGGGAGAAAAAAGAAAATAATGTAATGAGAAATCCTGCAAAAGAGAACTATCAGAGTAATAAGAAAACTCAATTTTTTCTTATTAATTTTTATTAATAATAAAAAAAACATTATTATTTAATTTTATTAATCTTTTATTAATTTTTTTTTTTACTCACTCTAATAAATATATCTACCTGTGTTCTGTATATGCTTTCCATGCTGAAAGTAGTCATCGAATATAGTTTTTATCTGGTTGCTACACATGCATTTGTGAAGATTCAGGTTTCAACACTTAAAATGTCATGTTATGTAATGCAAAATACAAAGAATTAACAAGTTATGCAAAACACATCACTGCTAGTATAGTTTAATTTTTCCACAATTTCATCTTTCAGAAGAAATAAAATTAGCTGTTTAGAAATGAGGAGCAGTCAGAGAGTTTGATAGACAATATGCCGTTATCTTTACTAATAGTAAATGCTATGAATGTATGCAGTTATAGTCAACAGTACTTGGCTAAGGTGGTAAGAAGAAGAAAACCATTAGTCTATGAAAACTAATAGTTTTGTTGTTAGTTTAACTTTTCTAAGTTAAATTTGTATACTTGAAGTAACTTTTGATATCCTGATATCAGGAGTTAAGTTTATGAAAGTGAAAGTATATGATCCATTAATACACCATCATGTAGCATTACATTTTATATCAAATGAGGTCAGTGTGACAAATTATTATTCATAAAAAAATGGAAAGAGTATTTAACAAAATTCATATTAATGAAAATTATACTAAAGCTATTCACAAAAATAAATATTATGTGCTTCTGTACACCCAGACACAAACAAGATAATCTGAGGATAAAAAAATAATTAATACGCCTAAAAACTAACCTTTTTGCGTACATAAGCATTTGAAGATTTTAAAAGCCTTTCAATTTCTCCTGCCAGATCTCTACTCATTTCTGGTGAACATATGGCTCCTAAGGTACAAAGAGAGAGGCCGACCACAAACTGTGTTTGGCTATTCAAGTCACTGTTCAAAAGAAAGCCTTCTTTACATAATATAATACAGAATATGAAAATTAACACAAATGAATGAAGTATGTAATGAAGCTTTATATAACAACTTGTTTAATGAAATGATTGTGTATAATATATATAACCAACTTGCATTACATTTTCATATATAATTTCTTTATATATTTTTTTATTATATAATATATTCGTATATAATATAATTATATATGAATTATATATAATTATATTATATATGATTATATATAATTTTATTATATAATATATTCATATATAATATAATTATATATGATTATATATGATTATATATAATTATATAATTTTTATTATATAATATATAATAAAACTATATGAAATATATTTCATCTATTTTCATAATACACACAATTAAAGGGTGGTGTAAATAGAAATGGAAGTTTATCCACCCTTTTAAGTGCAAAAAAAGAAAAAAAAAATGTGATTCTTATGACAGCAATTCACAAAATAGATTTCAATATTTATCTAAACATTTTAAACTTCTGAATATACAACACAACTAATAACTCAACTTACAAAATCCTGAGTGATTTATTAAGTCCAAGAATCCCAATCTCAAAATACAGTTTTTATTCCATACCAGATCCAATTGAAATATAAAATCAAGCAAATGTTCAAAAAACTATACCCATGTTATTTTTCCATCTCATAATAAGTTACATGCAATGTTTCGTAGACACAATATTTATCAAGATTTAGAAAAAGGATACAAATAATATAATTTTATAAAATATATCCTATTAATGATATTTTATAGAATATAAATTTAAATATGAATATAAATATTTATAGTGTTTCTAAATGATATTATTTCTTTGTATAGAATTTCTTACATGATGTATACTGTCCACTCAAAACATTACAGCCACCTACCTAACAGTCCTACCCTCTTGCCACCACAAGGTGATGCATGGATTCTATAAGAACTCTGAATAGTGCAGGAGGTACGTTGTATTATGTTATCTGGATTGCATCCCACACATATGCAATAGTATATGGTGGAGAATGCAAATACCAAATCTGTTGATCCACGGAATTCCAGATGTTTTAAGGGATTCATATTTCAACATCCAAGGAAGCACTTGGAAGTTACTTTCATGTTCAGCAAACGACTCTTAAACAATACTGGCAATGTATCAGGAAACACACCTCGGCCACAGAACTCTCTTCCATGCCTTCCCACATGGTTTCTCAATAACTCAGGTACTCTACCAGTACTCTTAAGTACTATACCAGTTTTGTAGAGTACATAACTACCTGATACATGACAACTCTAGTACTTACGGCCAACTTCCAACTAGTATAATTTTCATACTTATTTCTCAAATGCCAGTTTTGTGCTAATTTCTTACAACTTAATATCAGTAGTGGCAAATTACATAAGAAAGCAAACTTATACAGAATCAGCCAAAAAAAAAATCCCATTTCACCTATCCATCCTCTCCAACAGTTTTTCTAGTTCCTCCTTGAATTTATTCAATCTATCCACTTCCACAACATCAGACAGAAGTTCGTTCCAGCAATCAACCACCCACTGGCTAAAGGCAACTTCTGCACATCTACTTTGCAACCGCACTTCCTCAAATTTATGTCCCTACATGTGTGTATTCTCAGCAAGATGATGAATCCCATCAGCATTGAGCTTGCGCAATCCATTCAAAGCCTTAAATACCTAAATCAGATCACTCGCAGGTGTCTAGTCTCCAGATGGTGCAATTTGCAGAACTGAAGCCTTTCTTGGCAAGAGCATCCCCTTTGTTCCCTTCACCAATCTCATTGCCCTTCTCTGTACTCGTTCCAGTAGCTCTACATCCTTCCTAAAATGAGGCCTCCAAATCTGTATGCAGTATTCAAGATGTGGCCTAACCACTCCTATTACAATAGAATAGTCACCTCCTTATCCCTGCTAGCAAAATTCCTGTATACCATTGATAAAATCCCATCTGCTATCCTACACTCAGGTAGTTTCCACTACCCTGAGTGGCAGAGGTGTGTTTCCTGATACATTGCCAATATTGTTTAAGGGTCGTTTGCTGAACATGAAAGTAACTTCCAAGTGCTTCCTACACTAAGGGTAGTTTCCACTAACCTGAGTGTAGTACCATACAGTTGGTACATTAATCTGGAATTACTGCTACCCATATGCAGTACTTTGCATATGGGTAGCAGTAGTATGTCAATGTTAAACCTCAACTGCCATTTCTCAGCCGATCTGCCTAATTTTTCTATACCTTATTGAAGTAGCATAACGTAATTATTGTCATCAACCACCCTGCCAATTTTCATATCATCTATAAACTTAGACATTAAGCCTGATATACCTTCCTCAAAATCATTAATAAATACAGAAAACAACAATGGGCCCTGCACTGAACCCCGGGAGACTGCACTGATAACATTAGTCCATGAAGCACAGTATCTATTGATAATAACTGTCTTCTCCCACTCAATTATCCCTTTTTTCCATAACTTTCCCATCATATTAGTGATGCGTTTGCACTAACTTGTACATTGTCTAAATCTTTTGCAGCCTGAGGTTAAAGCTCTTAACACATTTCAGCCATAACTTTCCCTTAATGCCACACTGCACCAATCTGTATAGCAGTCTATTATGTGAAACAGTATCAAAAGCTTTCCTGAAATCCAAGTATATGATATCAAAATTATTTTTTGCATCCAGTTTAATAAAGTTAAATGTTAAAATTTCCAAACTGTACCCAGTATTTGTATTAGCAAATATCTCTACATAAAAAAAATCACACACCTTTGGCTTAAATTATCATTATCTTTTTTCTATTTCTATACTGGCAAAATGTTAAATATCCATGCAATCGAACAAGTTAGTTCATAGCATCATTTTAGTTCATAGTTAATTAATCACCAAAGTAAGTGAAATGGCATCATTTTTGTTATATCTCATATTGTGAATGCTTTCATGAGTTGTCCTGATATTGCACTATCTCAAATAAGTAACATTTAGCCAGTGGAGAAGACTAATGCTACTTATTCTCAACAGATACCACCACCTAGAAGGCACATTTCAAGACTTTTTGCCTCTCATCGGTGGGCGGGTAGGTACCCTGGTATTACAATAAGCGAAAACCCAGTTATGAAGTATAACTCCACAATATGAGAGATGCCAGCCAACCAGGCTAGCCGGGTGGGTAAAGTACCTGCCTAGCAACCCAAAGGTCGCAGGTTCGAATCCTGCCTCGGGCTTGGATCAGAGTAAATGCAAAAACCTTTGGGAGGTGCATTATGGCCACAGAAGCCGATTCGCCAACAACTAACAAAAGAAAAAAAAAAAAAGAAAAAAGAGAGAGAGATGCCAGATGTGACAAAGACTAAAAAGATTTTAGGGCTGAAAGCCTCAGACTATGGAAAACCTAAAATGATGCTATGCACTAACTTGTTCAATTAGTGAATTTTCCGTAGTCTGAGGCTTTCACCCCAAAAACTTTTTTAATCTTTACTGTCACACACCATCTGACATCTCTCATATTGTGGAATTATACTTCATAACTGGGTTGTCACTTATTTACTGCCCGCCCACCGATGTGAGGCCAAAACACCTTGAAGCAGTGCCGTCTGGGTGGTGGTAACCACTAAGAATAAATAACATTAGTCTTCTAAGAAGACTAATGTTACTAATGTTTTTCTTCTAAGAAGTGTTACTTATTCAAGGTATTGCAATATCAGGGCAACTCGTTGTGATGGCATTCACAATATGAGATATAACAAGCCATTTTGCCTACTTTGGTGCTTTATTATGAATTAAATGATTCTATGTACTAACTTGTTTGATTAGTGAAAATTCCATAGTCTGAGGCTTTCATCCCTAAAACCTTTTTAATATCCATGCAAAATAATTTCAGCAAGACTCGACTAAGGAAATATATTAATGCTACAGAAAACATTTCTGCAGCATGTTGTCAACCAGTCAAATTCATGGCTGTGATATAGGATGATGAGCTGAAAATGAAAATTTCATGATGCATGCTTCTTAACGTTTCTCCTACTGAAAAATAGCAACTACTATCATTCAAATTGTATGTCATATAAACTTGAAAGGGTTTTTTCAAGTTTATATATCATACAGTATTTTTACGGGGAACCTACTAATTAAATATTAGTTTATTTTTTTTTAAAGTTTTCCTACTTGTGAAAAAATGAGCAGGTGGCATAGTCTTGTTTTAGACATGTTAAAATAAAAACAGAATTTAAGTCATTATCAGATATAGCAAACAATATGAAAAAAAGTCAAAATGAGCCAGTTTAAACTGAAATAAATAAAAATTATTTTTCAGACAGCACACAGCCAAAATTAGTAAAGAAACATAGGTCTCAATTATAAATTAGTTATGTAAAATTAGTAAAGAACATAGGTCTCAATTATGTTTTTACACATTAGTTGACTTTTACAAGTCAGCTAATGTGTAAAATCAGAGTTTGGCTCAAACTGATTGTAAACAGCATCAAATAAGGAAGAACTGTGAAATTCTCCTTCCTACCTTGGTTCTGATCTTAGCTAGTTAAACAACAGCCTAGAGAATGAATGGTAAAATCATTGTGCCTAACTTCACACAGCAACAATCTCATGAAGAAAAACACTTCTCTGCAGTTGATTTCCAATAAAAAATTTAAAACACAGACAGGTGTTTTTCCACACAAAGTATTTCAGTAACCTGCTAGTATATATTTCTATTATTGTGCATAATGCAATAACAAATGGCTATTATACTATACAGCATACTGATAGTGGCTGGATGTTACCAATTCTGGCCAGTGTTAAAACTTAAGCATTACAAGTCCATTCACATGTGCACATATTAACATCAAGCTGTTAATCTGCCCTTCATTCCAGAATCTGAACAAGGAATGAAGAAGTATCAGGTGACTTAACCGAATTCATATCAAAATTATATTCCCTTCCCATACCTATTTGTCAAAACAATTACTGAAAAATAGCTTACTTTTTTAGACAATTAGTTATTAAAAGGTGTACATCTTGTCGTTCATCCAACAACAACATGGCTCCCAAGTATCCTATCCTTTTATCTGTAAAACGCTGAGATGCTATAAGTTTCAGGCACTCCAACTAAAATACATAATAAAAACATTAATAAAGAGATATCAAAAAAACAAAATATTGAATAATTTTTATTATGAACAACTAATCTCTCAAAATCAAATGCTCTGGTATAATCTGATAAGACTGATGGAAAAAAATTATATAAATCATAAGAAACAGCCAATACTAATGGACAACCATCACCAAAAATAAACATGTGAAAATTAATAACTTACTGTACTCCACCATAACAACAAGTTTAATTAGCAATTTTACAGCATTGTAGTCCAATACAAGCTGCATGGCCAAAAGAACAAAATTTTCAACCAGCTAATACAATGTAAAATCACTAACACAACAAAAACATTAAAATGAATTAATTCAGATAAACCACCCCAGTAGAACATAAAAATTCATTTTAATTCTTTGCCACAAAATTTCAATGAAATTTTGCCACAAAATCTTCTGGCTGCACAACTACAAATGTGCACATAGTATTCAGAATATATTGTTCAACCACAATAAAATGGTTGAACCAAACTGATTTAGATAATTTAAAGGTAATAAGGATATAAGAATGCAAATTGAAGATATTTAACATCCAATTCATAAGAAGGATAGATAAAACTGGTATACACAGGGCAGCATACATTATTCACAATATAAATCACCTTAAAATTAAAAGTACACCAGATAAAGAGAAAGATAATTTTCACACAACTGTTGTCAAGTTATTGTGCAGAACGAACCAATACCAATGAGCACGCACACATGTGTATACACACAAACATTGCATTCAGCTGAGAAATTTTGAGACCAAATTTTTTTCGGCTACACTATCTCGAAATTACTTGTTTAAGATCCATGAAATTTTTTGAACCGTTCTTTCATATAGAGTGAATGATTTTTCCCATGTAGTATACTCTTCAATTCAGAGGATTTTTGATGCAGTGAATAATATATGTCCACTCCTCTGTACAAAGTTAAACGTTAAATGTTCCAAATTATACATTATAGAAACCTAGCTTCACAAAAACAAGGGAAAAAAATCTCATTATCACAGAAATTAGCTTTGTGGGATTATTAAATTACTTTTTGTAAAAATTTTAAAGATTATTAGTTGTGGTATTTACTGTTTATAAAATAAAAATAAACAAAACTAATAATCACTTCCTTTTTCTCAACATCTGAAAAAAGACAGATCATATTATATTATCATGTACAGAAAGGATAGACAGAATAGGAAGGGAGGAGGTTAGGCTGTTCTAAGGAAGTGCATGCAGTTGACATAAGTAGTCAGTGCAATATTGAGTCAGTTTGGTGTAACATAAGCACCGGAAAAGCAAAATTGAGAGTAGGAGTGTGTTACAGGCCTAATGACTCTGATGAGTACAATGAACAATTGTACAGAGAAATATAGTGCACCAGTACATCAGAATGACTTATAATAAGATATTTTAACTTTCAGATATTGACTGGAACTTGTGGGTTGGTCATTTGCATACTAGCAAGACTTCTGTGGATTTACTGGATAACTGTTTTCTGCAGCAACATGTTTGAGCAGCAACCACAGGGAATAATACTCGATTTCATTATCAGCAATGATTATTCATGCATTAGGAATTAGGAGAAATTCTTAATGCATTGATTACCACTCTCTGTTGGAGAAAACAGAGAGTGGTAATCAATGGACACTGCTCTTCGAGGACTAATGTTATTAGTGAAGTTCCCCTGGGTTCGGTGTTGGTCCCTTTGTTTGGAATATTTATCAATGATATTGATGAAGGTATATGAAGCTTATGTCCAAGTTTGCAGATGATGCAATAGTTGCAGGGTTGTTAATGACAGTAAGCTATGGCAACAGAATCTAGAAAAGTTGGGCAAATGGGCTGAGAAGTGGCAACTGAAATTTAACATTGACAAATGTAAATTATTGCATATGGGTAGCACATTACAAATATAGCATATGAAGCAATATTTGTAATGTGCCTGTGCCAAGAGAGATTAGAAGTCAGGGTAATTTCCAAAAGAGAAATATCATTTTGCCTAGAAATCGGAGTGTCACCAAATATAAGCATAGGAGCAGAAGAATCCTTTTTGCACGATGTAAGACAAGACTGAGTTTTAGAAGGATTGAAATCAACTAAGTTGTCTTTGCCCCACCGGAGGATTACCTGGAGATCAGCATTTAAGGAATTCGCAGCGGATATTCGAGAAGTTGAAGCTGATTGAGCAGGACAAGGTTTCTCAAATTGGAAAGTGGAATACAATGTGCTGTCATTGGCAAAACTATGGATGGGATTTCCAGTCAATGGAAGAAGGTCATTAATATACAAGAGGAAAAGGGTGGGGGGAAAGTACAAGGACTAATAGTTTAACAGTAGCCGTAGGCAGAGGTGAAGATGATTCTTGCACAACTTCTATTAGAATAAGTAGCGAACTGGAGCGTGGGGGTGTTAGGGGTTTCAGGGACGGATGGCAGTCATCCAGAAATAGGTGGGTATATGGAATGTGTTAGGGTAACTGGGAACAGGAGTATGTATGCTTGCATGTATACCAATGCTAGAAATATAGTAAATAAATTTGATGAATTTGAAGTGTTGGTCAAGACATCAAAGGCGGATATTGTTGGGATAGCAGAGACGTGGTGTCACACAGATATAAGGAATGCCGAACTGGAATTTGGGGAGTACAATGTGTACAGAAAGGATACAGGATAGAAAGGGAGGAGGTGTTATGCTGTTAATTAAGAAAAACATAATATCAAAAGAAGTGCATCCAGTTGATATAGATGAACAGTGCATTGCTGAGTCAGTTTGGTGAGACATAAGCACTGCGAAAGCAAAAATAAGAGTAGGAGTGTGTTATAGGCCTAATGACTCGAATGAGTACAACGAACAATTGTACAGAGAAATAGAGTGGGCTAGTAAATCGGATTGTCTTAAAATGGGGGATTTTAACTTCCCAGATAATGACTGGAACTTGTGGGTTGGTCACTCACACACTAGTCAGACTTTTGTGGATTTACTGGATAATTGTTTTCTGCAGCAGCATTAGCATTAGCACAGGCATTTGATGCAAGAAAGCGAGCTTATGCAGCATCAGCCAAGAAAAAAAAAAAAAAAAAAAACCACTTCCACTTCACCCCTCTGTTTGTTCAATATACCTGTCCAGCTGAGCCTTAAACTTATTTAGGCTATCAACCTCCACGACAAGGGATGGAAGTCTGTTCCACCAACCAACCACCCGCTGGCTAAAGGCAAATTTCCGTACGTCTATCCTACATCTGTCTTTCCTCAATTTGAATTTATGCCCTCTCAGGTGATTATTCTGAGCTAGAGGAAGAATCCCATCAGCATTGAGCATGCTCAAACCTTTCAAGGCTTTATACACCTCTATCAGATCACCTCGCTGGTGCCTAGTCTCCAGACACTGTAATTTGCAAAACTTAGGCTTTCTGCGTAAGAGCACCCCTTTGTTCCATTCACTAATCTTGTTGCCCTTCTCTGTACTCGTTCCAGCAGCTCTAAATCCTTCTTGAAATGAGGCCTCCAGGCCTGTATACAGTACTCTAGGTGTGGCCTGACCATTGCCTTATACAAGGGAATAATCACCTCCTTATCCCTGCTGGAAAAATTTCTGTATATAATTGACAATACTCCATGAGCTACTCTTGCAGCCCGTCTGCACTGCTCAGAGAACTTCATATCCGCCTGCACAACCACCCCCAAGTCCCTTTCATTCTCTACCACTGTCAGTGTAGTACCACAGAGTTGATACATTGCTCTGGGGTTGCTGTTTCCCATGTGTAGTACTTTACATTTGTCAATGTTAAACTTCATTTGCCACCTCTCAGCCCATCTGCTCAACCTTTCCAGATCCTGTTGCAGCAGCATTGTGTCAGTAGTGTCCTTGACAACCCTGCCAACCTTTGTATCGTCTGCAAACTTGGACATTAAGCTTGATATACCATCATCAATATCATTTATAAATACAGAAAACAATAATGGACCCAACACTGAGCCCTGAGGGACTCCACTAATAACATTAGTCCACGATGAGCAGTGTCCATTGATTACCACTCTCTGTCTTCTCCCCCTCAACCACCCCTTTATCCATAGCAGCAATTTACCTCCAATGTCACACTGCTCCAATTTGTGCAGCAGTCTTCCATGTGCAACAGTATCAAAAGCCTTTCTAAGATCCAAGTATTGGTCAGGCAAGACTTCCCCTTAACAAAACCATGCTGTGTCCGAGCTATAACTGAAGTCTTGTCTAAATGATCCTGCAGTGCTTCTTTAACCAGTGCCTCCATTAATTTTCCTAGAACAGAAGTTAAGCTCACAGGTCTATAATTACTTGTGTAGCCTTTGATCCTCCTCTGTGAATTGGGGTCACATTTGCACATTTCCAGTCTATGGGTACCTCCCCTGAGTCCAAGGAAGATCTCATAATTATGGCTAAGGGTTTGCTTACTTCCTTTGCTGCCTCCTTTAATATAACTGGATAGATCCCATCCACCCCAGGTGCCTTTCTTGTGTTTATCTTCAACAATTTCTCCTCCACTTTACTCCCAGTTATTTCAAGATTCTGTAGCTTACTGCTAGAGTTGAATCCACCTCTGGCATTCCCCTCGCTGAATAACTTCTCATGTGTGAATGTCGATGCAAAATATTCATTTAGTTTGTTAGCCACCTGAGCAGGATCATCAACAGCTGACCCATCAATATCAAGTGGACCAATCTGATTCATCGCCTTCCTTCTAGAGTTTACATAAGTAAAGAACTCTTTGCTGTTTTTCTTTGCATCCCTTGCCAAGGATTTCTCGTAATCTGCCTTCGCCTGCCTAACCTCCTTTGTAACTTGGTTGCATATCAACTTGTATCTATCATAGGCTTCTGTGTCGTGTTAATTTGTAAGTATCCCATGCATTTTTCTTCTCTGCCATATGCCTCATTAGTTCATCTGACATCCATTTTGGCCTAAACCTTGAACGATATTTCTTAGTTGGTATGTAAAGCCTAGTAGCTTCCAAGATAAGTTCTTTGGATGCTTCCCATTTTGAATTTGCTGTTGGTAACATCATCAGTTGGTCCCACTGTATAGAATTTAAATACTGTCTCAGTCCATCGTAGTCGCCTTTACGGAAGCAATAACCCTTCCCTTTATCCCTAATGGTAGTTACCTCTTTGAGTAAATCCCACTTCAGCACACTGTGATCACTGCCACCTAGTGGTTCATTTATCTGCAGATTCTTAATGCATGAAGAATCACTGCTGATAATCAAATCAAGAGTATTACTCCCTCTAGTTGCCTCCCAAACAAGCTGATGTAGAAAACAATCATCCAATAAATCCACAAAAGCCCTGCTAGTGTGTGAGTGACCAGCCCCCAAATTCCAGTCAATATCTGGGAAATTAAAATCTCCCATGTTCAATATCTGGGAAATTAAAATCTCGCATGTTCGAGAGGCAACCAGAGAAAGTAATACACTTGATCTGGTTATCAGCAGTGATCATTCGTGTATTAAGAATTTGCAGATAAAGGAACCACTAGGTGGCAGTGATCACAGTGTATTGATGTGGGATTTACTTAAAGATTTAATTACCATCAGGGGTAAAGGAAAGAGTTTTTGCTTTCGTAAAGGTGAGTACAGTGGTCTCCGACAGTTTTTAAATTCTGTACAGTTGGATCAACTGACGATGTTACCAACAGTAAATTCTAAGTGGGAAGCATTCAAGGAATTAATTGTGGATGCTACTAAAAGTTTCATACCTATTAAGAAATATTGTTCAAGGTTTAGGCCTAAATGGTTATCTAATGAACTAATGAGACTCGTCACAAAGAACAAAAATGCATGGGATGCATATAAATTATCAAGCGACTCAGAAGCCTATGGCAGATATAAGCTAGTCTGTAATCAGGTCACAAAAGAGGTTAGGCAGGCGAAGGCAGATTACGAGAAATCCTCGGCAAAAGATGCTAAGAAAAACAGCAAGGATTTCTTTACTTATATAAATTCTAAAAGGAAGGGTATGAATCTGATTGGTCCACTTGACATCGATGGTTCGACTGTTGATGATCCTGCTCAGATAGCAAAGAAACTGAATGAGTATTTTGCATCTACATTCACACATTAGGAATTATTAAGGTTTGAAAATGGCAGAAGGTTATCAAATTGTAGCAGGATACTTAATGATTTTGTAATAACCGAGAGCAAAATGGAGGAGAAATTGTTGATGTTAAACATAAGAAAACACCTGGGTGGATGGGATCTATCCAGTTATATTAAAGGAGGCGGCAAAGCAACTAAGCAAACCCTTAGACATAATTATGAGAATATCCTTGGACTCAGTGGAGGTTCCCACGGACTGGAGATGTGCAAATGTATCCCCAATTCACAAAGGGGAATCAAAGGGTGACACGAGTAATTACAGACTAGTTATTTTAACTTCTGTTCCGGGTAAAATAATGGAGTCACTGGTTAAATTGCAGGATCATCTAGACAAGACTGCAGCAATAATTCAGACACAGCATGGGTTTGTTAAGGGAAAGTCTTGTCTGACAAATGTGATAGGATATTATGATGTGGTTACAAAGGAACTGGATGCAAAAAATAATTTTGATATCATATATTTGGATTTCAGGAAAGCTTTTGACACTGTTGCGCATGGAAGACTATTGTACAAATTGGAGCAGAATGGTATTAAGAGTAAGTTGCTGCAATGGATAAAAGGATGGTTAAGTGGGAGAAGACAGAGGGTGGTAATCAATGGGTGCTGGTCTTCGTGGAATAATGTTATTAGTGGAGTCCCACATGGTTCGGTTTTGGGTCCACTGTTGTTTTGTATATTTATCAATGATATTGATGAAGGTATATCAGGCATAATGTCGAAGTTTGCAGATGATACAAAGGTAGGCAGGGTTGTTAATGACAGTAATGGCAGTGTGCTACTGCAACAGGATCTAGATAATTTTAGCAGATGGGCTAAGACGTGGCAACTGAAGTTTAACCTTGACAAATGCAAAGTACTGCATATGGATAGAAGTAACCCCAGAGAAATGTACCAACTGTGTGGTACTACACTTAAGGTGGCAGAAAATGAAAAAGACCTGGGAGTAATTGTGCAGTCAGATATGAAGTTTTACACTTGCTTTCTTGCATCACATGCCACTACTATTACTAATACAATCAGGACCTGGAGCTTTCTTAGCATCAAGTTTCATCAAAATCCTTCTGACATCCTTTTGACAGAAGACCACATTAAGTATTGAACTGAACGTGTTGGGAATGGTGGGAGGTGTTTTACCAAGATCATTAATACATGGGTTGGAAGAAAAAGGGGATGCTAGCATGTAAGCTTTATCCTTGGCTGAAGTGACGGTACAACCATCTGGTTTGACAGAGGTGGGAGCAGAGATTGGCAAAAGTTGCAGCTAATACCTCTGGCAAGAGACCAGAATGCTCGGCTACCATTAGAGCAAGAAGCAAGTTTTCTACTCTTAGCCTGTTAAAAACTAATTTGGACTGGTTAATTACTGCTTTACAATTATTACGAGCTTTGGAGTAGGCAGAAAATGAAACTGAAGAATTGGAAACAAGCCAATTACGATATGTAACATTCTCCTCTTGAAGAGCCTTAGCACATTTATTGGAAAACCAAGGTTTAGATAAAGGACGAGATTTTAAAGTCGAGTGTGCAATAAAGGATTCCATTCCTACAAGAATAATTCAACTGACACGATCTGAGCAAACATTGACATCAGATGTTTTGAAACAGTAATCTGATCAAGGAAAAGAAGAAAAGAAATCTTGCAGGTCATCCCATTTTGCATTCTTGTAATGCCAAACAATACGAGGTTGGGAATAGCATTTGAGATAAAGGCTCCACTGGAAAAGAGACAATCACCAAGTTGTGATCTGAGGTACCTAAAGGACCACTAACTTCAACCATGTACTTAGAAGGGTTGTTTGTGAGAAAAAGATCAAGCGTGTTGTAGGTAAATAAACAATCTGTGCAAGGTCATTAGTACAGGCTGGCCTCTATTAAAGCGATTGATAGAGGCCAGCAAGTGCATCGCGCAAAACGGAAGCACGTTAATCGAATATAATAGGAAAAATATCAATATATATCCATATATATCAAATAAAAATATCAACAGGAAAAATTATAATTGTTCCTTGACCTTCTGGAATTTCCATAAAGAATTTTAAAAATACCTTTTAAATACTTTTTAACTGTATACAATGTAAAAGATAAATAAAATAATTATGGAATTTAATGTTTATTGCATAAAACAGTGGTTCCCAAACTGTGCGCATGGGAATATTTTAAATTTTCGAGGGAAACACAGCAATACTCGACATCTGTCGGACACCGCGGAAACTACTAGTTCGAGATAGTTCATAGTTTCAACATTTCTTATTAAGTTGTTTGGACCTAACTACTAAACGGAACTGTTACGAACTTTTGGTTTGGGTGCACCTCGAAAAATTTACTGAGACACTAAGGGCACCGTGAACCAAGACAGTTTGGGAACCTCTGACATAAAATACACAATGGAGAAATGACTGTTGCAGAAATATTTGAACAGTGTTGACTTTCTCTTTTCATAAATAAATTTCCGATAGCCGACAACAATCTTCTCTGGGCCCTGGCGAAATAAATATCGCAGAGAACCTCAAAAGATTTCATCTAATTCTTTTACCATTATCTCCTTCGCGGTAACATTTTCATATGGCTCGTTTAAAAATTTGAATTTTTATGCAAGTGAGCATTGACTTTATCAGCAGGAGACAAACAAGTAACACGTCTTCTTCCGATGGTTGATGGAACACACCGAGGAGGGCAGCAAGCAAACGTTTGTTAATTAACTGTACAACTCGCTGTAAGCTTAATGCACGATTCAAATCTTTTTCAACTATCTCCTTAAAAAAAAAAAGATCGCGTTAACTGGAAATTTGCATCGTGTAAAGTGAAAATGGTATAATTTTTCAAATTGCGTTAACTGAAAATCGTGTTAATCGAAATCGCGTTGTGCGAGGCCTGGCTGTAATTGCAAAAGCCTCAACATCTCGACCAGCTGGGTCAGTGTGACTAGAAAACAGAAGTAAGCTGCAGTTGTGAACATTAAAATCACCAAAGAAAATTACTGCACTGTTAGGAAAGTTGGACTGGAGAAAGTCAAACTGCAAAGGGAGGAAGTCAAAGAACTCCAAGTGATTAGTGGAGTTGGGAGAAAAATTAGTAGAGACAACAGATCAATTTGAGACAATGAGGTAGAGAGATTTTAAGCCAGAGAAGATCAAAAAGAGGAGATTCCAAATTACCAAGTCTCTGATAGGGAGTATCGGGAAAAACATATGCACAAGTACCACCTTTGAGGTGAAAGAAATCATACATCGAATAATTTGGGCAACTGAGATGAGCAGTAGTTATATCAACCGATAACTGAGATTCTGTCAGAAAAAGTACATGGGGTTTGGGAGACTACAAGTGGAGATGGACATCATTGAGATTAGAATTGAGACTACGTATATTTGTGAAATGAACTAGGAAGTGTTTAGGAGATTTAGATCTTTTTGCAGATAAGCTTACTCTATTAGTTTGACAATTCATGGTGTATTACTTCATAATGACATGCCTGTATGAAGTAATAAAATTTTTGGATATGGCGTACACATGGTAAGAATATACCCAGATCCTTGACATAACATGGCCTCGACAATGCCCCCCATATACACAGTACTTGGACTCCCTCCAGTCACTATCTGGCAAAATAGAGGTAGCAAGATTATACACTAGCTGATCCAGAAGCCTCCTAAAGAGTTACCAATAGGTTGGATCTGGTGTACTAACTAGTGGCTGGCCTGTGAATACCATTTTAGAGCTGTAAGGAAGATTGGATCTCACCATGATGTTCATCTTAACCTCAAAAGTCATCAATGATACTGCATGGTGGAAGAGATGGGGATCTTACGAACTTAATTAAAGAAGAATATCGTTTCAGTGTGATGTTCATTCTCTGAAGACACAGTGTCCCGCCTACTCATCTTGTATAATAACATTCCTTCCATCACAAAACGAAAAAAGTGCTGAATCTAAACTCCCTCTTATCAGGGGCTTTAGTAAAATGCTTCAAGGACAGACCACCAAAGGAGTCCAAAATGTCTTCTCCAAATGCATAGCAATCACAGGCCCTGCTATCTACACATACTATGCTCTCCTCTCGACATAGAATCCCCCAGATCTCAACTGTTCAGTGTTTACCTTTAGAATTGCAGGAGTATAGTTAGTAACATAAACCACTTTTGAGCAATCCAAGGCTCACATATTTATGACATTTACCTGCTCACTTAAACCTGGCTCTCCGTAGATATTGATGACCAGGAGATTATAGATGGACAATATATAATCCATAGAAGAGAGAGGATCTCTTGGAGGTAGAGTAGCTATTATATATTCTCACCATATACTCTGTGAAATTGTATCAAATTTCACAAATATTGAATCACTATACTGCCTTCTTCATCTTGGGAAGTTAAGTTTTATTAGTATTACTTTATTTTCCACCTCCCTTAACTAACAATGACCTTCAGTATTTAGAAAACTCGCTGGAATCTATCTTTCCGCTAATTCAATCTGCAGACAGCAATGGTTTTGGAGGATTTTAACTGTCAACTGGTCGATTTAGGATCTTCTTCTATCACTGAAGACTAGGGCTCTCTTTAATATACTTCATAGTTATGGTCTTGAACAAGTTTGCAATTTTCCAACCAGAGAAAATGCCTACCTTGACCTAATGTTCTCCTCTACTCATATAAAGGTTTGCAAAGACAATCACATATTCCACTTGGATCATTTGCCAATTACTTTTGACATTATTTGACATATGTGAATTCTCATAACTTTAAATGCAGCACTCATTCTCCATGATTCAATTTCAAAATGGCTGCCTGGCCTCTGTGCTCAACCTAGCTCACAGCAATATGGACAAGCAGCTCTTGGATGCTGTTGATGACATCAACGTGCTCACCAATAACCTGATTAACTGTGTCCACTCAGTTATATTCGACGTTGTTCCTGAATTCCATCTGACGACACTCTCTACCTACATGCACTGATATAACAGCGAATTAATACATAAAATTAAATCCAAAGAATTCTATAGAAACAAGTATAAGCAATCGGGTGATAGTCAATACTATGAAATGTTCAGCCAACTCCGGAAAGAAGTGAAAATGCTCATATTAAAATCTTACAACATGTATACAGAGTTAGTTCAGGATAGTCCACTTACTCACAGACATATTAAACCATTCTGGAATTTCATGAAGCACAAAAATATAACCAGTAGAAAGTTACAACTCCATAATGCAGATGGAATTCTGTTATCGGACGAGCTCAAGGGTTTGCCAAACATTTTTCCAGAATCCAAACAAATGATACATTGAAACCTGCCTCATTTCCTGACTTCACACCTGTTAAAGATGGCATCCACATCAACCTCTTTATCACAGATGAAGATTTAAAGAGCATTAAAAAGCATGAAAAATGACTATACTACAGGTCTAGACGACATTAGTATTAGTAATGGCCACATGGTGCAAAAAAACTTATGGCTTATGCTGCACCAGCCAAAAAAAAACCCCAAATGATAAAAAAAAATAATAAATAAATAATAATAATTAATAAAAGAAAAGAAAATTAAACCTATCATCCTATGCGCTTCCCTCACCCGAAGGTACTATCCAGATGACCTTTGAATTTCCCCAAACTGTCAGCCTCTACCACCTATGTAGGCAACTTATTCCAGTAATTTATAACTCGCTGGCTAAAATAAAACTTCCTGCAGTAACTTGAATTTATGTCCCCTAGTTCTAACATCATTTATAATCTCGAAAATTTCGTCCTCATTCATTTAACTGATGCCTCTCAGAGCCTTAAACACCTCAATCAAATCTCCTCTAAAGTATAACTTTAAGTATAAGCAGAGTTTCCAAACTCTGCAACCCACATATTCGAAGTCTTTCTTCATAAGGACGCCCCTTTTGCCGATCTCACCAGGTGAGTTACCCGTCTTTGCACCCTTTCAAGAAGCTCAATGTCTTTCTTTAGGTGTACGGTCTCCACACTTGAACACAGTATTCCAAGTATGGTCTAACAAAAGCCTTATATAATGGGATTATCACTTATCTCTACTTGCAAAAGTTTGATAGATCATCGATAGGACACCATGGGCCTTCCTTGCAACCTATTTATAATGCTCAGAGAATTTCATGTCTGACCGTATCGTAACACCCAAGTCCCTTTCCTTCAGTACTGGGTTTAGTTGAACTCCACCAAGTGAATAAGTTATTTTGGGATTACTGTTTCCCAGGTGTAATACCTTACACTTTGTTGGATTAAAGCATAGCTGCCATTTTTCTGACCATTCCTGAAGTCTATCTAGGTCTCTCTGAAGAAGCTCAGCTTGACAGTGATCATTAACTACTCTACCAATTTTAACATCACCTGCAAATTTAGACACCACACCCTCTATTCCTTCATCGATGTCATTTATGAAAATTAAAAACAACAGTGGTCCTAATACTGATCCTTGGGGAACCCCACTTCTTACATCAACCCAATATGAGGAATAGCCATTTATCACAATCCTATGCCTCCTGCCCTGAAGCCATCCTGCTATCCATCTAAGGATTTTCCCAGTGATTCCAACCTGTTCCAGCTTATAAAGCAACTGTTCATGTGGGACTGAGTCAAAAGCTTTGCTGAAATCTAAATAAACAATGTCAAAATCATTCCCTAAATCCAGGTCGTGAGTGACCCTTTCAAAATAGTGAACCAGATTTGTTAAATAAGCCATTCCTGGCTTGTTTTTGAAAATAAGTCACTACCTTAAACCCCCCCCCCCATACTTCAGACTTCCAACTTGTCTCTCAGGCTGGGGAAGTATCCTAAGCACTTTAAGCCAATCAATATAGTTCCAATTTTCAAAATATGTTATAAAAATGATGTAACTGATTAAGACCCAAATCTTTGCGAAACAGCCTGACTAAACTCTTCGGCTCAGCAGTACACAAACATCTCTTCGAATTCTTCAGGCCTTTCATTGATCAGAATTGACCTGTTGGTTTCTGTAGTGGAGTCAGTAGACACAAATTTGCTTCCTTTCTGGCAATACACCTCTGAAGTTGATAACCACCTTTAAGTTGATGTAGTCTATACAGAATCTAAAGCATTTGATAAAGTCCTGCAGCAACAACTTCAGGATAAACTTAAGCTATATGGTATCCGTGACCTTCTACTCTCATTGTTATGGAGCTATATTACGCATCGTTCCTTGAGCATTATTGTCAATCAAGTGAATTCGGACCATTTTATACCATTAAATGGTATAAAATGGTCCGAATTCACCTCAAGGCTCCTTAGGTCCTCTACTTTATTGTTTTCATAAATGATCTTCCTTCTTTCATCTGCACCTCCAATGTTCAAGTTGCTCTCTATGCAGATGAGCTTAAGATCTACTCAGAAGTGAAGGAGATTACCAATTCTCAACAGCTTTAATGCACCCTCAATAAATTCTCTCTCTCTCTCTCTCTCTCTCTCTCTCTCTCTCTCTCTCTCTCTCTCTCTCTCTCTCTCTCTGTGGCTATCTTTGACTGGCTTATCTGCTAACCCCTTGAAGTGCAAAGTAATCACTTTCTCATCCTGCAGATCTCCACAACTAATAAATACGAGGTACGCTATTAACTCTGTGATCATCAAAAGGTGTGACCAAGTTAATGATTTGGGAATTCTCTTCTACAGCAGTGCTAAATTTGATACCCATGTCCTTAAAATCACAAGCAAAGCATTCAAAACACTGGGATTTATCAAATGGAACACCAAGTTCAAAAACTACAGATATGCTGTTATCCTTTATAAAATTATTGTTCTGCTAATCCTTGAATTCAGCTTACCCATCTGGAATCCTCACACAAAGACTTTAACAAAATTGAAGCAGTCCAAAAAAAAAAAAAAGATAAAGGACAAAAAAATTTTTATCCGTTATCTTATGTTCTGTAATCCTCTATTTTAATCATTTAGTGTACGGAGTGATAAAATAGCATTAGCATTAGAAAAGGCAAGAAAGCAAGCTTATATAGCATCAACCAAAAAAAAAAAAAAAAACCCTTATTTCACCCATCCACTCACTCTAAATGTTTGTCACATTCTGCCTTGAATCTACTTAAGCTATCAACTTCTACAACAAATGGAAGTTTGTTCCAGCAGTCAACGACCCACTGGCTAAAGGCAAACTTCTGCACATCTATCCTACAAGTCTTTCCTCAATTTGAATTTATGCCCTTTCAGGTGATTATTCTGAGCAAGAGGAACAATCCCATCTGCAATGAGCATGCTCAAACCATTCAAAACTTTATACACCTCAATCAGATCACCTTGCAGGTGCCTAGTCTCCAGACACTGTAATTTACAAGAGTTAAGCCTTTCTTCATAAGAACAACCCTTTGTTCCATTCACTAATCTTGTTGCCCTTCTCTGTACTCGTTCCAACAGCTCTACATCCTTCTTAAAATGAGGCCTCCAGACCTGTATAGTACTCAAGGTATGGCCTGACCATTGCCTTATACAAGGGGATAATCACTACTAGAAACGGGATAATCACTTCTTATCCCTACTAGAAAAATTCCTGTATATCATTGACAAGACACCATGAGCTACTCTTGTAGACCGTCTGCACTGCTCAGAAAACGTCATATCTGCCTGCAAATTACCCAGGTCCTTTTCATTCTCTACCACTGTCAGTGTGATAGCACAGAGTTGATACATTACTCTGGGATTACTGCTTCCAATATGTAGTACTTTACATTTGTCAATGTTAAACTTCATTTGCCACCTCTCAGCCCATCTGCTCAACTTTTCTAGATCCTGTTGCAGCAGTGTACTGTCATTAGTGTCATTAACAACCCTGCCACCCTTTGCATCGTCTGCAAACTTCGACATTAAGCCTGATATACCATCATCAATATCATTTATAAATACAGAAAACAACAATGGACCCAACACTGAACTCTGAGGGACTCCACTAAAAATGTTAGTCCACGAAGAGCAGTGTCCATTGATTACCACTCTCTGCCTTCTCCCATTCAACCATCCCTTTATCCATAGCAGCAATTTGCCTCCAATGCCACACTGCTACAATTTCTGCAGCAGTCTTCCATGTGCAACAGTATCAAAAGCTTTTCTAAGATCCAAATATATGATATCAAAGTTATTCTTTACATCCAGTTCCTTTGTGACTACATCATAGTATCCAATCAAATTAGTCAGAAAAGACTTCCCCTTAACGTATCCATGCTGTCTCCGAGCTATAACTGAAGTCTTGTCTAGATGATCCTGCAATGCTTCTTTAACCGGTGCCTCCATTAATTTCCCTGAAACAGAAGTTAAACTAACAGGTCTGTAATTACCTGTCTCCCCCTTTGATCCTCCTTTGTGGATTGGGGTCATATTTGCACATCTCCAGTACATGGGTACCTCCCCTGAGTCCAGGGAAGCTCTCATAATTAGGGCTAAGGGCCTGCTTACTTCCTTTGCTGCCTCCTTTAATATAACTGGATAGATTCCATCCATTCCAGGTGCCTTTCTTGTGTTTATCTTCAACAATTTCTCCCTCACTTTACTCTCAGTTATTACAAGATTATCTAGCTTACTGCCAGAGTTGAATACACCTCTGGCATTCCCCTCCTGACTAACTTATGTGTGAATGTCAATGCAAAATATTCATTTAGTTTGTTAGCTATCTGAGCAGGATCATCAACAGTTGAACCATCGATATCAAGTGGACCAATCTGATTCATCCCCTTCCTTCTAGAGTTTACATAAGGAAAGAACACTTTGCTATTTTTCTTTGCATCCTTTGCCAAAGATTTCTTGTAATCTGCCTTCGCCTGCCTAACCTCCTTTGTAACTTGGTTATAGACCAGCTTATATCCATCATAGGCTTCTGTGTCACATGTTAATTTATATGTATTCCATGCATTTTTCCTCTCTGTCACATGTCTAATTAGTTCATCTGACATCTGATTTAGGCCTAAATCTTGAACAATATTTCTTTGTTGACATGAAAAGCCTAGTAGCTTCCAAAATTAATTCTTTGAATGCTTCCCATTTTGAATTTGCTGTTGGTAACATCACCAGTTGATTCCACCGTACAGAATTTAAATACTGTCTCAGACCACCGTAGTCACCTTTACGTAAGCAAAAACCCTTCCCTTTACCCAAGATGGTAGTTACCTCTTTGAGTAAATCCCACTTCAGCACACTGTGATCACTGCCACCTAGTGGTTCCTTTATCTGCAGATTCTTGATGCATGAAGAATCACTACTGATAATCAATCAAGAGTATTACTCCCTCTAGTTGCCTTCCAAACATGCTGCTGTAGAAAACAGCCATCTAATAAATTCACAGAAGTTTTGCTAGTGTGTGGGTGACCAATTCACAAGTTCCAGTCAATATTTGGAAAGTTAAAATCCCCCGTTATAAGAAATTCTGATTTACTGGCCCACTCTATTTCTCTGCACAATTGCTCATTATACTCATCAGATTCATTAGGCCTATAACACACACCTAGTCTCATTTTTCTTTCCCAGTGCTTCTGTCACACCAAATAGACTCAACATTGTATTGTTCACCCACATCAATTGGATTCACTTTCTTAGATTTGATGTGTTTCTTAACTAACAGCACAACCTTTCCTCCCTTCCTGTCCTGTTTATCCTTTCTGTTCACACTGTACTCCCCAAATTCCAGTTCTGGATTCCTTATCTCTGTATGACACCATGTCTCTGATATCCCAACAATATCTGCCTTTGATGTCTTCACTGCTCATAGAATTTATTAACTATACTCCTAGCATTGGTGTACATGCAAGTATACTTGCACCTGTTTCTACTCTTAGTTACCCTAACACAGCCCATGTATTTGGAAATACATGGGCTGGTTAACAGAATCGCTGTGTGATTACTTTCATCTGACATTGCCCTTCTAGCCAAAGTACTCACTGGGACTTATGAAGCATCTGATATCCTTAGCAAAATCAACTTCAATGCTCTTTGTAGACAAGTCAGGAACCTTGCACTGTTTCACCTTGATTCTGTGACCACTTACTTTATGAAGTTCAGTCCACTGAACAGAATCAGTAAATGACTCTCTCATTGACTTTTTTGACAACTCCCAATCACTGAT
Organism: Mastigoproctus giganteus; assembly: GCF_048544385.1. Lineage (NCBI taxonomy): Eukaryota > Metazoa > Arthropoda > Arachnida > Uropygi > Thelyphonidae > Mastigoproctus > Mastigoproctus giganteus. The sequence goes on along the minus strand of NC_143584.1, from coordinate 77,637,942 downwards.
GAACTCCATCCACAAGTTTGCCTCCTCCCTTGAACTGCAAAGTGACTAGCTCTCATCTAATTATTGTAGTTTATTATTATTATTTGTTTTACTATTTTCTATTCTCCAATTAATTAATTTATTATTTGTTTTACCAGTAACTTAACTTAATGCATACCTCTTTTGTACATATAATTTGTTTGAATCTATATCAATGTTTATCTTCCTGTTGGATCCTTATTATTCATTGTTCTGCTCTCAGATACACTGTTAATGGTTACCTGTTGTGTATCGTGTTATTAATATAAAATAAAAAATGTAGCCAAAAAATATCTTTTAGATTAAACCCCATGCACCATCAGGCATCTCTCATATTATGAAGTTATACTTCATAACTGGGTTGTCACTATTGCAACAACAGAGTACCTGCCCACCCACTGATAAGAAGCCAATAAGATTCAAAACGGTGCATCTGGGTGGTGGTATCCACAAAGAATAAGTAGTGCTTCACCTATGGAGAAGACTAATTATTCGTGGTAGTACAATACCATTGCAACTTGTGAAAGTATTCGCAATATGAGATATAATTAAAACGATGCATTAAAACTGCCTTGGTAGAAATGATGTGAGTAAAAAAGTTTACTTATGCATAAGTTTTGAAGGAGTTTACTTATGCATAAGTAAACTCCTTCAAAACATTGCATTGTAGAACTAGCTGCACTATTCTGATTTTTTGGATGTTAAATGTAGGCCTATAAACATATTTTCCCATTTATACTAAATCTCTCACACACAGGGTATTTAAAAAGTTTCTAATGTAAAGAAAAAAAAAAGAGCCTGTTGAAGTAGCATATATAAAATTTTAATTCTCTCTTTGTTAGTTTTCATGCCCGCTTTGTTGGGTGCTTTTTTAATATCCAGTAACTTATTGGATATCCAGTAACTTGCGGAGAAGTCCTGGGATATCCCATGATAAGCCTTATATCTCTAAAGCCATCCTTCAAAAGCTTTATATTCACCAAGTAGCTTATGAAATTTAAGTGCCTATGCTTTCAAAATTATCCCATTTATTGGTACTCCACTATACTTCTGTGGAAACCATTTATATAAGCAGTGGTCCACATCACCATTTTCACAAAGTCTAGTTTTCTTTCTTTGGAGGACTGCTTCACCTTCTATAGAGTCTATGAATGAATGCAATTTTTCTTCTTCTTTCATCCAACCATGGATCATTCCTTCTGGAATCCCACAATCGCAAAATATACTGCATTTTGTTTCACTACTCTTAACTCTTTTGAGAGGCGTCTTCGTAGCCAGGTGGGAAGGAGCAGCAGTGCATAGCACACGCTTCTTGATTAGACCGCGGTTCGAGCCCATCACCACCAAATACGGAGGATGCGGAAAGGTCAGGGAATGACCACTGCATATCCCGGAGCAATATGGCCTTAGTTGCTAATGCTCCTAAAAACCAAACCAACAACAACAACTTAACTCTTTTGATAATCTTTAACTTTTCTTCAACTATACAATTTTTTCTTTTGGTGGCAATTCTTCAGTCCTACTGATTTATTAATTTTGCTGTATATTTATTTCTAACACACTAGAATTTACTGTTTATCCTTTCTGTACACACTGTACTCCCCCAAATTCCAGTTCTGGATTCCTTATCTCTGTGTGACACCATGTCTCTGATATCCAACAATATCTGCCTTTGATGTCTTCACTAGCACTTCAAGCTCATCGAATTTATTAACTATTCTCCTAGCAATTGGCGTACATGCAAGTATACTTGCACCTGTTTCTACTCTTAGTTACCCTAGTCTTGAGAAAACTAAATAAAAAGAAAACTCTACGGCCTATCATAGTGCCGAAATGAAGTCACATGATTTCTCCATAAATCACTTATCAGTTGATGTACATTTTTGTCTAGTTCAGCCCTTAGCAGTTTTTGCCATCCTAAGTTTAACTTCTAATCAAAGAGAGCATGTTATACGTTGTTGTTTATAAAAACTAATAAACGGTAGCCATATTCCCCTCCAGAGGTAGCTGTCTGTAATTAGCATTTTACTGATATACTCTTTTATTGCATCTCTAACTGATGGAAGAAACTGGGTGCCTAAGTAATTAGCCTCTAATGAATGTTGTTTTCAAAAATTACTCTGCACCTGAATACTGAATCTTTCAAAGCAAATATACAGTCAATTCTTAGATAATTTCTCCTCTTAGAAATACAGTAGTAGAATGCACATTAGATATACGAGTATACACAGTATTCACTTTTTCCAGTTTTCAATACAAAACTGCTACATGACTTTTTTTTCATAATTCATTTTGGGGACATGATCACACCCATGTTACATCTAAAACCGCAGTATAAAGAGGTGTATTATTTTAATTCTACCTCTTAATTGGATAACACCATATAATCATATATATATAAAACTGAAATTAAAATAAATTATACAACAGCACTTTTTTTGTTATATATAAATGAAATAATAAATTGTTTTCATTTTGCATTTTCACATAATTTATGGTTACCTGTCCAAAATGAGCTGGATATCCTAACATGTGAATATACAACAACTTTGCAACATTTCGACATCTCCATGTGTTATCTTCTTCCCGAAAAGTGGAACGGATATAGGCACACTCCTTCTGTACCACAGCACGCTCATCAGCAGCCGTTCGAGCCGCACGTATCTGACGAATTAAATCACGAAACGCATAGATGATGGCATACCTGAAGTAAGCCTATACATTAAGAATCAAATAAAAAATTTACCTACATTCATTATACCTTCATTAAATAAATAAAATCAACATCCTAACCATATTATACTTGTTCTTTATTTTATCATATGCTTATATTTACCTCAAAACCATACACTTTGCTTTAATAGTACAAAGTATTTTGCATTCACCTCTTTAAATGTACAGGTAAAAATAAAATATAAACACTTACCTTAAAACAACAAAAGTCAACTTAAATCTGCTTACAAAGAAAACATAAATTCTAGACAAATTAAGGCTGGGCTGACAAGTGGCGTTTTAAGTATAATATTGACAAATACAAAGTACTTCATATGGGGAGTAATAATCCCAGATTAACATACCAACTGTTTGGTATCACACTCAAGGCAGTGAAGAATAAAAAAGATCTAGGGTAAATGGGCAGTTAGATATGAAGTTCTCTGGGCAGAGCAGAAAGGCTGGCAGGGCAGGCTCATGGGATTTTGTCAATGATATACGGAAATTTGCTAGCAGGGATAAGGAGGTGTTTATCCCATTGAATAAGGCAATGGTTATGCCACATCTTGAGTACTGCACACAGTCTCATTTTTGAAAAAATGTGGACCTGTTGGAACAGGAGCAGAGAAGAGCAACAAGATTAGTGAGCGGAGCAAAAGAGTGCTTTGTACCAGGAAAGGCTTCAATTTTACAAACTGCAGCATCTGGAGACTAGACACGTGCAAAGAAGAATTGAGGTGTTTAAGGCTTGAATGGATTAAATAAGCTCAATATTGATGCAATCCTTTGTCTTGTTCAGATTATACACATTACGGGACACAAATTCAAATTGAGGAACAATGGTTGCAGGTTGGATGTGTGAAAATTTGCCTTCAGCCAGAAGTTGATTGAGTGTTACAACAACTCTGATCAGGTGTAGAGGTGGGAATAAAATTCAAGGAAGAACTAGATAAACTGTTAGAGGGGATGGATAGGGTGAAATGGGAAATGTTTTTTTTGGCTGATGCAGTATAAGCTTGCTTTGCTGCATCATTTGTCCCTATTATAACACAACATGTTAATGATCACTGTTTTAGTAGTGGCAAATGATGCAAAAGTGAGAAAATCTGTCTTTCAAATTGTTCACATTTCCCATCAAGACTGGGGTCTGAACCATAAGATTTTGCATACACTATACAAAGCTGTAGTTTTACCAATTACCACTTATGCTGCTGCTGCCTGGTTTAAAGGCACTAAACCTTACAGTTCAGTCCAAGTTTGTTGGATCCAATGCAAGTACTAGTTAGGGAATGCAAGTAGAACTGTCTCTACTTCTGCCCTACTAGTTCTATCTGGTTCTACCTTTAGACATATTCAATTTACTGTGGACTTTCTTACTTCATTCATAAAGGCCTCCCTGCAGAATTCAATGGAATTCAAATTGACATATCCTCCAGTCCTAAACAAGAAAAACAACAAATTTTTAAAATTCTTCATAGCGCCTCTGTAGCCAGGTGGGAAGGAGCAGCAGTGCTTAGCACATGCTTCTTGATTACACCGGGCTTCGAGCCCGTCACCACCAAATACGGAGGATGCGGAAAGGTCAGGGATTGCCCACCGCATATTCTCGGAGCAATATGGCCTTAGTTGCTAATGCTCCTAAAAACCAAACAACACACACAAACACACACATACACAAAATTCTTCATGAACACTGGCAACAAATTTGCTGGTCTGATTCCCAAAAACATTTAATTACAAAATTTATTCCAGAAGTTACATTTGTTAATAAAAACACTCGTAAACAGTTTTCTCCCAGCATGTTTTCCAGCCTTCTTTTAACAGTACGTAGTTCCTTAAATTTTAAACTTGCCTATTTCCATCTTTCAAACTCCAAACTTTGTCTTTCCGGTTCTGTCAAGGATTCTACCCATGTTCTTTTCTTTTGCCCTATTTATAATGAATTTTGTTCACAATTACTATCTGTCACTGGTTCTGTTACTCCTGGTCAGGAATCCTCTCATTCCATTTCCTCATCTTCCATCCTGTCATTTCCTCTCTTCCTTTCTTTCAGTCCTTTCAGAATTACTCATTCTCTGTCTTTCTTAAAAGATGACAGCTATTGTCTGAATTATAAACCTATTCTGTATTTATCGATCAACACCTATACTTAACTTTCTTAAATTCATTCATAATTCCCAAATTCTTTCAGAACTTCACCAAGCTTCTCCCCTAAATTTGTTAAATTCTTAATTTTAACCGTAATTTTTTGGAATGTATCCAAAAACTTACTTGTTGCTATCACAGCCTGGTAGCACAAATTATATAAACTGTAAAGTTCAGTTTATATAATGTGAACTGAATTTTACAGTTTATAAACTGTAAAGTTCGGTTCAACTCAACTGTTTGCTTCATATGTTGTTTACAGTGAAATTTGACATTTCGTAAATATGTTCATATTTTGTAAATAGTGATTAAGTTTATATTTAAATAACACTTGTTTTCTTTAGATTTTGTCTAAAGTATGCTTTTCACCACCTTCAATGTTTATTTGATTTTAATCACAACTTGAACATTATAAAATCTCATGGAGAATAACAATTTATGTCATTATCTTGTAAAATTTATTTTATGTTAGTGTCCTGAACTGATTACATCAATTGCTGGACTGGACATTTAATAACTTTAATGGTTTTTTTTTTTTTTTCTTTGAATGTGCCATAATTTCTTTTGTATAACTTCTGTACATTTTTTTTTATTTCTGTATATTTTGTATTTGTATAATTTTACATATCTTGCATCTGTATAATTCTGTAAATTTTCTGTATAATTCCATTTCTTGTAAACAGTTGAGTGGTTAACTATTGCAGGTTATCTATCTCTAAATGGTTCCCCTGTTTAAAAAAAAAAAAAAAAAAAAAAATCTAACTCTAAAAAAATTTCCTTCAAATTGAATTCCTAATTTAACCTAAAAGGGTTTCTTTCATGTTTACTTTTGTTTTTCTACTTACAGGCATGTCCTCTATCACCACAGCAAAACACGGCGGGTTACCTATCTTTAACTGATGTTCCAGGTGCTACCATTCATCAGACACATATACTAGTGGTAACTGATGCAAGAAAGTAAGAAAATACAGCATCAGCCAAAAAATAAATAAACATGCCATTCAAATCAATTCCAATCCTTAAATGCCTCAATCAGCGCAACTTGTATGTGCCTAGTCTCCAGCTGCTCCAATTTGCAGAACTGAAGCCTTTCTCATTAAGAGGACCCTTTTCTTCTCATTAATCTCTTTGCTCTTCTCTGCACCTATAGAAAACTTCTAATCTCATTTCTGGTCCCAGTGCTTATGTCACACAAAACCGACTACCCATACCAACCAGATGAACTACCTTAGATTTCCCAGGCTTCTTAACTAACAGCATAATCCCCCTCCTCCTCTCCTTCGTATAGATAAACATGAACAACCTAACACTACACAACAGTACACTTACACCACCACACTGATGGCTTCTTTTTACGGTATCTGCACACATTACAGAGCGCAGTTGCCACATTTTGGTTGGGACCATAAACACAATAAATAAAAATAGATTTAAAATTTCTTCACCTTGTCGCGGTGGGGGGGGGGGCTTGCGTGTCCCGATGACCCGGAGAGCTAAGTCGGCGGTAGCTTAGCTACTGGTAGGGCCTCCCAAGCCGGACAGGTCAAAGGGTAGGGGGCAGTCTAAGAGAGACACCCCAGCCCTCCAGGTTGGGGGGGTTGCTGCAATGGGCTAGCTCCTCATTCAGTGTAAAAAATACCCAAATGCTAAAAGACCTACAAGTGAAAATGAAAATGGACTGCACTTTCGGAAACGACTCAGCAAACGGAAAAGCCTATGATTTTGGGATGCTGGAATATTCAAGGCCTTTCAACTAAAAGAAACTTTCTTTTGGATGAACTGCACAAATTCAAGTTAGGCATCATCGTGTTATCAGAAACAAAGAAAAAGGGATGTGGAGAGGAAATAATGGGAGAATACTACCATTTTTGGAGTGGAGTTGATAAGAGTGAAAGAGCAAGAGCAGGAGTTTCTATTGCTGTTAAAAAGAAATTGAGACACAACATCAAAAACTGGCGATTTATTAATGAAAGAATGATCTCATTGGAACTGAAAATATACGGGAGAGAAATATGTATTTTGGGAATATATGCCCCGACTAATGACACAGCCGATACCTTGAAGGTTGAATTTTGGGAGGATCTGAGAGAACTAATTAGAAAAAATTTCTAAGAACAAAGAGATATTTCTAATGGGAGATTTCAATGCAAGAGTAGGAAATGAACAAAATAGCAAAGCTATTGGAAGATTTGGAGAGAAAGCGAGGAATGACAATGGAGATAGACTATGCAATCTTTGTGAACAGTTCGACTTGAGAATAAACAACACATTTTTCCAACACAAGAATATCCATAAATATACTTGGTCACAGGAGACAAGACAAATTAGATCAGTTATAGATTACATTATTTCAAAACATTCAGGGACATATGTATTGAAAGAGGTCAGAGTTTATAGAGGAGCTGAATATGGATCTGACCATTTTCTTGTTAAAACAACACTGAGGTGGAACTGGATTAAGAAAATATGTGTGGACAACCAACAATGCAGGGAAGGAGAAATGCTACAAGTGGATCAATTTAACATTGACCTACTCCGGGACAACAGGGACAACAGCATTAGAAACAACTTCACCCAAAGACTGGATGCTGCAATTAACACAGAGATAAAAGGTAATACTGAAGAAATCTACGAATATTTAAAAAATACTATTAAAAAAATAGCTCATGAAATCCTAGGCAAAAAGAAGAGCCAAGGACCAAAAAAGACCTGGATTACAGAGAAAGTAAGAGCTGCTGTAGAGGAAAAGAAACTTGCATATCAGAAATGGCTGGGTGATAGGAATGATGCATATAGGAACATTTATGTTGAAAAAAAGAAAATAGCCAATCGGTTGGTAGTAGAAGCAAAAAATGAAGAATGGGAAAGGAAATGAGCAACTATTAATAGCAAATTGGGCTTCAAGCAATCAGCGGAATCGTGGAAGGTCCTTAAAGACTTGAGAAAACAGAATAAACACAATGCTGGTTTGCAATTAATACCTTTGAAAGACTGGACGGAGTACTATGAAGGACTTTTAAAAGAAGACCAGGAAGAGTTCAAGACGATGGAGGATTTTGGTGTAGAAGACTCGGGCTTAAAAGTTTCTGTTAGGGAAGCAGAACTCCTGCTAAAGGAAGGAAGGAAGGAATGGCAAATCACCTGGACCTGGAGGAGTTTACATGGAACTTCTGAAATATGGAAGAAGAGGAGTGGCTGTTCTAATACAAAAACTGTTAAATAGTATACTGAGAGGAGAAGAAATACCAAAAGAAATGATAACAGGATACATTACATCAATTTATAAGAAGGGCGATCGGAAAAGCTGTTCAAATTACAGAGGAATATGCGTCCTGAACCCGCTGTTAAAGATCCTTGGAAAATGGATCAGGAACCATTTAGAAGCTCGAATCGAGGTATCAGAAGAACAAAGTGGTTTTTCAGCTGGGAGGTCATGTATACATCATATCTCAACAGTATGACAGATCCTTGAAAAATGCCAATCAAAAGGAAAAAAAATCTTTATGATTTTCATTGACCTTGAAAAGGCATATGACAGTGTTCCAAGAAAACTCTTATGGGAAGCACTGAAAGAGGCAAATATTGATGGACAACTGATTAACATTATTAAGGCAATTTACAGGAATAATAGATACAGAATTAAAGTGGGATCAGCTTTGTCACCTGAATTCCACACTTCAAAAGGCTTATTACAAGGTTGTTGCATGTCACCAACACTTTTCAAAATTTATATTGACATCTGCCTAAGATCCTGGTCAAAAAAATGTAATAAAATGGGATTGCCGATTAATAAGAACACCTATATTCACAATTTACTTTTTGCAGATGATCAGGTGGTGATGGCACGAGACTTAGAAGATGCAAAGTATGCATGTCGTCAATTGTTTGAGGAATATAAACAATGGGGTCTAAAAATCAATTTTAGCAAGACTGAAATGTTGTCTTCGGGGCCAGGACACGTTCTAAATATTGCAGGTTTTAAAATCAAACAAGTCGATAAATTCAAATATTTGGGATCAATCTTACAAAGTGATGGATCATCCCAAGCAGAGATCAATAAGAGAATTACAGACGGCAGAAAAGCTATCAGCATGTTAAACTCTGTTCTGTGGAGCAAAAATATCCTAAATAAAACAAAGAAACTTATATTTCAAACAATTGTACAAAGTCTTCTATTGTATGGAGCGGAAACCTGGACATTGAATAGGCGAGCGGAAAACAAATTGCTCTCCACAGAAATGGATTTTTGGAGATGCTCAGCAGGAACTTCTAGAAGAGACAGAAAACGGAATGAAGACATAAGGGAAAAAATGGAAGTGAGAAAGACTATTATTGACACCATCAAAGAAAAGCGTCTAACATGGTATGGACATGTAAAACGGATGCAAGAAAACAGATATTAGCATTAGCATTAGCAGAGGCATTTGATGCAAGAAAGCAAGCTTATGCAGCATCAGCCAAAAAAAAAAAAAAAAAAAAAAAAAAAGTAACATAAATAAATAAAAATAACCACTTCCACTTCACCCCTCTGTTCGTTCGAAATACCTGTCCAGCTGAGCCTTAAACTTATTTAGGCTATCAACTTCCACGACAAGGGATGGAAGTCTGTTCCACCCACCAACCACCCGCTGGCTAAAGGCAAATTTCCGCACATCTATCCAAAGGCTATCCCGGAATGGATACCTCCTGGAAGAAGGAGAAGAGGAAGACCTAGGAGGACATGAATGGATGGAGTACGGGAGTGCATGACAGCCCGAGGCTTAACCGACCAAGACACCTTGAACCGCACTTTATGGCGGGAAAAAATTCCTAACGAGAAATAACTTGAAGGCTGAGGAAACCCATTGTAAATGGAAACACTCCTCTTGAAGAAGAAGAAGAAGATTTATAAAATAAAAAAAAAAAAGTCCTTCCCATAAACATTGTACTCTTCATATTCAAATTTTGCATCCCCAATATCTCAGTGACACAACGTGTCTATTCGCGCTGTCTGCATTTATTAACATGACTAGTACTTAAGCAAATTTATTTACTAAGCTCAAAATTTTTATTTACTAAGCTTCAACTGCATTAGTGTACACACAAGTATATATGAACCTGTTTTCACTCTTAGTAACACAGCCAGGTAACAAGCACAGATCACACTGATAAAAATCTATCCCATGGCACTGCATAGTCTCTGAAGGGCCAAAATGACTAACAAGGCAGACACTCAATTTCAACCATAACTCATGACATTTTCTCAATATTGGTCTGTTCTTGTTAATTCCTAAGATCTGCTACTCATAATATCATTAATGCCAATACATACAATAATATCACCTTTTGTGCCCTTAAAGATATCTGCTCTACAATGTCATCAACTTTAGCCCTAGCACAACATACCAGGAGCCTATTCCACCTATCATTTTTTCAAAATACATTTCCCATTTGTCTGTTGTAGAGGATATTGTGTTGTCTGATGCTGTGGGATATGCTCAAGCATTCAGCTGGCAGCTGAGTACTTGATAGGTCCTTCTCTTATTCCTTCAAGGGCATTAACCCTGTTCTTCAAACCCTGATATAAGCCCATCAGAACACTGAATTTGCACATAACTGCCATATGCTCCTTGCAACAAACACATAAAAGCACCCTCTGTGCCTCTCTGTATCATGTCATGCAAAACATAGCTTTGAAAAGGGGCAACAAGTAAGGTGCATAATACAATTCTGATTCAGAGACTTGCACCCCCCAAAAGTTCTCTCCCAAACCGAAGCATTCCTGCTACTCTGAGCTCTTTACTTCACTGCTCTAGTCTGAGGCATGATTTTAGTCTAAATTTTATTTAAAAACAACATACAAAATTTTAGGACAGTACTGCATTTCCAACAGACTTTGAATACTTTTTTTTTTTTTTTTTATGAAAACCCCAAACACGAAAGGTATCAAAACCTATAGTACTTAGTACTGTGCATGGGTTGAAGGAGAAGTATGGGAGGAGGGGGATGCCGGAAACTTTGCTCTAGAGACTAAACATGGGTTTCACCACTTCAAGCCTCCAATAAGCAAAGTGGTGGTATTTCACCAGTTGATGAAAGTCATCTACCACCTACATAGGAACAGATTAAAAAAAAAGGAGTTATATCATAAAATTATCATAGAAAACATGAAAGCAAACATGGAAAAGATGCCATTACAAAATTCAAGAGAAGCAAAATTATGCTTGGCATAAGGCAGTGGTGTCCAACCTACGGCTTGTGTGTCAGATATGGCCTGCAAATTATTTTTATACTGCCTGCGCGGAAAGTGAACTTAAACAGCATTTTAAATTGTGTTAATTATCAAAAAAAATTTTTTTATTAAATGTTTTGTCCAGTAAATGTAATTGTGTATTGTATTTAATAAAATTTTCGAATATTTTCAATTTTAGGTGTATCAATATATTTATTTATATTCCCCCTAATATTAAAAAGCAGTGATCCTTTTCAGGTTGTAAATTTTCTAAAGTGAGCATTTAAAAGCAAAAGCATGCCATATTTTTATAATTTTAATAAAATCTAATAATAATAAATCACTAACATAGATTTGCTGCACATAAGTGTTGGGAATTTGTATTTTTTATATATAGCCTGAAAATAAAAAACGGTAACATGGGAACAGAAACTTTCTTTTACATATAACAAGATATGGAAAGTGTAACAGACTAATTTATCTTGAATCACTCAGTGAGGCCTACGAAACAAATCTAACTTTGAATATGACCCCTGTATGGGAAAAGGTTGGACACCACTGACATAGGGCATTAAACAAAAAGTCTGTGATATAAAGCAATGGTTAGAAGAAATTTGAAATTGAAATCTGCACAGTACAAATCACACAAGAAAAGTTCTGAAAAAAAAAATTCCATTCTTATTCTACATAGACTGTCCAATCACTAATGACTAAACTGACATTAATGAGAATGTTCTGTCATCCATCACTGCTACAAACAGTCTTGACAACACACTGTTTCAACAAGATAATGCAGTCACAAAACAAATAATATATTTGCAGGTTCAGAAAATAATTAAATTGTGTCTGGAATGGCTGACACCACTGCATATCAATCCAACAGAAACTGCAATAAACTATCATTCACAAGCTGTTCAAATCATTCAATGCAATCAGTTCAGGAAGTACAAAAAAACATTAACTTTATTTGAGAAAAAATATATATAAATTTTTCTGTAGGTAATTCTTTTTATAAAGAATTTGTGGCATAAAAGATACAAGTTGTAAACATTAAGACTATTTTTTATGAATATAAAAAATAAAAAAAATAAAAAAGTTTCTGAAATTTGGCTGTACAGCCAAATTTCAGAAACCTCTCTCCCAATCAACCATATGTTGGGTGGTGTGGCAAAATAGTGCAGTGGCTTTCCCACAGAAATATTACTTACATTAAAAGAAGCAGATCTGCAGACTTGTTTAGCAAGGGCAGGTCAATGTTTAAAAATAATCTCAAGTGAAATTTGAAAGTGTCCGCAATTTTGTCCAGACATGATAAGAGAAGTATATGATGAAAGCCTTATCAATCAATTTGGCCCTGGAGAGATTGTGCAAGGCTCACTGGGTAAAATTTTTTTTCAGCATGGTCTGTGCTTGTTAACAGAAGAGACTGCTTCTATAGAGTTGGGATACACTTAAATAGAAAGGATGCAAGATGGAAAAGCAAAATTAAGAGTAGAAGTGTGTTACAGGCCTCATGAGTACAATGAATACAATTACTCATGAGTACAATGAACAACTGTACAGAGAAATAGAGTGGGCCAGTAAATCAGAATGTCTTATAATGGGAGATGTTAACTTCTCAGATATTGACTGGAACTTGTGGGTTGGTCACTCACACACAGCCTCCGTAGCCAAGTGGTCAGGAGCGCAAGTGCAGTAGCACACGCTGATACAATCAAGGCAGTTTTAGGTGGGTCGGAAAACTGCTAGCTTAGGGGGATTCATAGACTAAAAGATAAACGTTAGCCACAGGCAGAGGTGAAAGTGATTCTTCCACTGCTTCTATTAGAATGAGCAGCAGCCTGGAAAGCAAGTTACTGGGGATTTCAAGAGCTGGTGGGAGTCATCACGGAACAAGTAAATACATGGGCTGTGTTAGATTAACTAAGAGTAAGAACAGGGGCGTGTATAGTTGCATGTACACTAGTGCTAGGAGTATAGTAAATAAATTTGATGAATTTGAAGTGCTGGTCAAAACATCAAAGATGGATATTGTTGGGATATCAGAGACATGGTGTCACACAGTTACCAGAAATTCAGAAGTGCAATTTGGGGAGTACAATGTGTACCGAAAGGATTGACAGGATAGGAAGGGAGGAGGAGTTATGTTAGTTAAGAAACGCACCAAATCTAAGGAAGTGCATCCAACTGACATTAGTGGTCAGTGCAATGTTGAGTTATTTTGGTGTGACATAAGCAGTGGAAAAGCAAAATTAAGAGTAGGAGTGTGTTACAGGCCTAATGACTCATGAGTACAATGAACAACTGTACAGAGAAATAGAGTGAGCCAGTAAATCAGAATGTCTTATAATGGGAGATTTTAACTTCCCAGATATTGACTGGAACTTGTGGATTGGTCACTCACACACAGCCTCCGTAACCAAGTGGTCAGGAGCGCGAGTGCAGTAGCACACGCTCTTTGAGTAGACCGGGGTTCAAGCCCCTGACTGCTGAATACGGTCAATCTGCCAGCCCACACTGGACCAGCGTGGCAGATTATGGTCCATTTCCCTCAGCATGAATTGTTGTGGAGGCTTACATCCTACAGTGGGTTGATAATGGCTGCACTTTACCTTTTACACTAGCAAGACATCTGTGAATTTACTGGATGACTGTTTTCTACAGCAGCATGTTTGAGAGATAACCAGAGGGATTAATACTCTTGATCTAATTATCAGTAGTGATTATCTGCATTAAGAATTTACAGAAAAAGGAACCACTAAGTGGCAGTGATCAGTGTACAGATGTGAGATTTATTTTATTATTTTTTTATGAAAACCCCAAACATGAGAGGTATTAGAACCCATAGTACTTAGTACAGTGCTTAGGTTGGAGATTGAGAAGATAAGAGAAGATATTTGTTGATTTGGACTTGAACTTCTGTAGACTGTAATTTTCAGGAAATACATAAGAAGGAAGGTTGTTCCAGAAAATGGCAGCTGAATGAATAAACGGGGAAGATGAAAAGTTAGTTCTGTGAGTTGGAAGTTGGACAGTATATGGATGTTGGCTGGTGGGGACACGTGTTCGGACTGTTTTGAAACAGAGGGCAGGAATTATAGAAGCCAATTCAGAAGAACAGCATCCATGGAACTATCTGTAGAAAAAGCATGCAGCAGATAAAGTAAATCTATGAGACGGTGAACAGAGAGACTCTGTGAGAGAGGAGTCATTAATTAACCTAACTGCCCCCTCCTGAATGGAATCTAGAAACTCGAGAGAGGTTTTGGGGGCACTGCCACAGATGTTGGAACAATATTCCATGGTAGGGCAGATTTGCGATTTTTACAGAGTGAACAAAGAAGAAAATCAATGCCAAGAGCGAAAGAGAAAACCAAGTTTTTTAGATGCAGAGGAAGCAATATTTGTAATGTACTTGTGCCAAGAGAGATTAGAAGTCAGGGTACTCCACAAAAGAGATATATCGACTTGCCTAGAAATCGGAGTGTCACCAAAGATAAGAATAGGAGCAGAAGAATCCTTTTTGCGAATATAAGACGAGACTGAGTTTTAGAAGGGTTGAAATCAACTAAGATGTCTTTGCCCCACCTGGAGATCGGAATTTACTGAATTTGTAGCGGATATTCGAGAAATTGAAGCTGATTGAGCAGGGCAAGGTTTCTCAAAATGGAAAGTGGAATGCAATGTGTTATCATCAGTAAAACTATGGATAGGATTTCCAGTCAATGGAAAAAGGTCATTAATATACAAGAGGAAAAGAGTGGAGGAAAGAACTGAATCTTAGGAGATCAGTGAGAAAACTGGATAACCAATTACAAACAACACTTGGCAAACCATAAGATGAAAGCTGTTTAGAAGACCATTATGCAAAACATGATCGAAAGCTGTTTGAGATGTCAATAGCAACTGCTAGTGTTTCACCAAACTTTTTCATTGAATTTGTCCATAAATGGGTAAAATAAGCCAGAATATCACCAGCGGATCGATACTGACGAAATCCATACTGATGATCGTTGATCAGACGGATGGTTTCTGGGTAGTTTAAGAGTTGGCAATTAATTGATCTCTCCATTACTTTAGAAAGAGTAGAAGTAATTGCAATGGGACGATAATTGGATGGGAAGGATTTGTCCCCCTTTTTAGGAACTGATTAGATATGAGCAAATTTCCAAGCAGAAGGAAAGACACCTTTGGAATAAGAAAGTGAAAAAAGGCGGCAAAGGAGAGGAGTATATTCAGGAGCACAGGTTTTGAAAACAAGATGAGAAATTCCATCGGGAACTGGGGCTTTCTTAGCATCAAGATTCATCAAAATCCTTCTAAAATCATTTTGACGGAAGACCACAGGAGGCATTGAATGGAGCGTGTTGGGAGGTGTTTTACCAAGATAATTAATACATGAGTTGGAAGAAAAATGTGATGCTAGCAGGTCAGCTTTATCCATGGCTGAAGTGACAACAGAACCATCAGGTTTCGACAGTGGTGGGAGCAGAGATGGGCAAAAGTTGCAACCAATAGCTTTGACAAGAGACCAGAATGCTCGGCTACCATTAGGGCAAGAAGCAAGTTTTCTACTCTTAGCCTGTTCAATTGGACTAATTAATAACTGCTTTACAATTGTTGAGAGCTTTAGTTTAGGCAGAAAATGAAAATGAAGAAAATTAGAAACAAGCCAATTACGATATGCAACATTCTTCTCCTGAACGGCCTTAGCACATTTATTGGAAAACCAAAATTTAGATAAGGACGAGATTTTAAAGTGGAGTGTGGGATAAAGGATTCCATTCCTACAAGAATAATTTCACTGACACGAATCTGAGCAAATGTTGACATCAGAAGTTTTGGAAACAGTATTCAGACCAAGGAAAAGAAGAAAAGAAATCTCGCAAGTCATTCCATTTTGCATTCTTGTAATGCCAAACAACACGAGGTTGGGAACAGCCATGAGATAAAGGCTTCATTGGAGAAGAGACAATCACCAAGTTGTGATCTGAGGTGCCTAAAGGAACACTCACTTCGACTGTGTACTTAGAAGGGTTGCTTGGGGAAAAAAGATCAAGCATGTTGGCTGTATGGTTAGGATTGTCCGGTATTCTTGTAGGTAAATGAACAATCTGTGCAAGGTTATTAGTAATTGCAAAAACCTCAGCATCTCGACTAGCTTGGTCAGTGTGACTAGAAAACGGAAGCCAGCTGGAGTTGTGGACATTAAAATCACCAAGGAAACTTACCTCACTATTAGGAAAGTTGTACTGGAGAAAGTAAAGTTGCAAAGAGAGGAAGTCAAAGTGCTCCAAGTGATTAGTGGAGTTGGGAAAAAAATTAGTAGAGACAAGAGATGAATTTGACACGAGGTAGAGAGAATTTAAACCAGAGAAGATCGAAACGAGGAGATTCCAAATTACAAAGTCTGACAGGGAATATCAGAATGGACATATGCACAAGTACCACCTTTGAGGCAAAAGGAATAATACAGCGAATAACTTGGGCAACTGAGATGAGTAGTAGTTGAATCAACCGATAACTGAGATTCTGTCAGAAAAAGTACATGGGGTTTGGCAGACTGCAAGATGAAATGGTCATCGTTGAGATTAGAACTGAGACCATGTATATTTGTGAATTGAGCTAGTAAGTGTTTGGGAGGTTTAGATCTTTTCGCAGATAAGCTTACTCTATTAGTTTGACAATTAATGGTGTATTCAATAGTAAGAAAAAGTAGGGGGACATGCTGTATGAAGTAATGAAATATTTGGATATGGCATACACATGATAAGAATATACCCAGATTCTTGACATAATGCGGCCCTGACATGCTTCCCCCCCCCTGCATACACACTACTTGGACTCCCTCCAGTCACTATCTGGCAGAGTAGAAGTAGCAAGATTATACACTAGCTGATCCAAAAGCCTCCTAAAGGGTTACCAATTGGTTCGGTCCGGTATACTAGCTAGTGGCCAGCCTGCGAACACCATTTAAGAGCTGTACCCTCGAAATGTAAGGAAGATTGGATCTCACAATGATGTAACACAGAGGGACAGCATTCTTCCACGTGGTGTGGACGCCACACCTCGACTCCTGCTTACGTTGGTTCATGCCTGGGTGATCACTCACAGTGTGCTTGGAGGTTATACGGAGGATTACTAACAGTCACACCATTGTGAAGGCGAAAGCAGAGGATTTGGTTGTTACAGACCGTCCGAACTTCGCCAAAATTGGGTCCACTTGACTAGAGTGCACCCAATTATATCAGCTCCATCAACGTTTTAGACTCGCAGGTAGCAAGTACAGCTTGCCTGGCATATCTGAGAGAATGTCTGTGACAAACTCAAGGACTAGAAGGACCAAGGACTTAAAGATGTAACTACTATCAAGGGTAAAGGTTTGTTTTTGCTTCCATAAAGGTGACTCACACAATTTTTAAAACTCCTCGTTCAAATGGGAAGCATTCAAGGAATTAATCTTGGAAGGTACTAAACTTCCAACTAAGAAATATTGTTCAATGTCTAGGCCTAAGTGGAGGTCAAAAAAACAAATGAGTCTCATCGCAGAGAAAAAGGATGTATGGGATACATATAAATTATCAGGCAACACAGAAGACTATGGTAGATATAAGCTAGTCTGTAATCAAGTCACAAAGGAGGTTAGGCAAGTGAAGGCAGATTACAAGAAATCTTTCACAAAGAATACAAAGACAGGGGTTCTCTTACAAAGCAAGACTTAAGTTCTGCAGAATGCAGTGTCTAGAGACTAGGCACCTGCGAGATGATCTGATTGAGGTGTATAAGGCCTTGAATGTTTTGAGCAGGCTCAATGCTAATGGGATTCTTCCTCTTGCCCAGATTATGAACCTAATGGGCATAAATTCAAATTGAGAAAAGAAAGTTGTAGAAGAGATGTGGGGAAATTTGCCTTTTAACCAGTGGGTAGTTGATTGCTAGAACAAAAAAAAAACTTCCATCTGTGATTGTGGAAGTTGATAGCTTAAATAAATTCAAGGAAGAACTGGACAAATGTTTAGAGCAAATGGATAGGTGAAATTGGAAGTGTTTTTTTTTTT
Source organism: Mastigoproctus giganteus (assembly GCF_048544385.1). Taxonomy (NCBI): domain Eukaryota; kingdom Metazoa; phylum Arthropoda; class Arachnida; order Uropygi; family Thelyphonidae; genus Mastigoproctus; species Mastigoproctus giganteus. The sequence continues at coordinate 77,619,798 of NC_143584.1, read as the reverse complement.
TGGCTGATGTTGTATAAGCTTGCTTTCTTGCATCATATGCCCCTGCTAATGTGAATTATAATATCCTTTCAGCTACATGGCTTTTATAAAATGATCGATCTAAGACATTCCTGCGCCCATTTCACAGGGCCAATCCAATTCACTCTTTCCAACTTTGCATTCATATACATGATAAATTCCTTATTGAAGTTCTTTGCCCTCTTAGCCAGCAATTTCTCATGCTTCATGCCTTTGCATGCAGCATGAGAGGAAACTGCATGCCTTTGCATGCAGTTTCCTGTAGTACTGTTACAGAACAACTAAAAGACGTTATATGCCTCAGTATTTTTCATTGCTCTATAAATTTTCTATGTCATCTTTTCTACTTTATTAAACATTGACTAGATCATTCATCCATCTTAGTATCAGGTGCTTCATTTCCTTAATTGTTACATGCATTCATGATTTCTGTGAGTATACATTCAAATTACACTAAACCCTCATTTCTTGGAATTAAATTACATACCTTTGCTTTTGATATATTCTCTCTTTGCTCATCAGAGAATTAGGACTTAGTGATCGCTCCCTGCTAATGATTAATGAACAGGTCTAGAATATTCTTGACCCCAGTACTTTCCCTAAAATACTGTTAAAAATAATAATCATCCAATTAATGTAAAAATTTTATTCCCTGTGGAACATTCTCTTCAGAGAGTGGAGCATTAAATGACAATAGGAACAAGATACTGCTATGGATAGATGGTTGGTTGAGTTGGGGGGGACACAGAGTGGTTATTAATGGGCACTGCTCTTCTTGGACTGATGTTATCAGCAAAGTGGCCAGTGTTCAACCTCCCCCCCCCCACTGTTGTTATTATTATTATTAGCCATATGGTACAAGGAAGCCTGAGGCTTATGCTGCACCAGCCAAAAAAAAAAAAAAAAAATTCCCGAGTTACCCCCTGTGTGTGTGTGTGGGAGAGAGAGAGAGGTAGAAGGCATCACCAAGAAAGAGAAGAATGATGATATCCAGCTCAGGACCCTGGGTTTACCAAGCCCATACTCACCAGATGTGAGCCCCCGGGGTAATATATTTATTTATTTATTACTAATGCTAATGAAGGAATATCAGGATTAATTTCTAAGTATTCAGATAATACAAAGGTTGGCAGGATGGTTATTGAGGCAATCAGAGCATGCTATGCTAGTGCAACAAGATCTAGAAAAATTAAACTGATGGAGTGAGAACTGTCAATTGAAGTTTAACTATGACAAATGCACAGTATGACAAACAGATAGCAGTAATCTCAGAATAACAAGGTAGTGGAAAGCAAAAAAGGCCTGCATTTAATTCTGCAGCAAAACTTGAAGACAAATAAAACTCCAAACAGTGCAGATGGTCTGCTAGTACAGCTCATGGAGTTTTGTCAGGGTTATACAGGAATTACTGTTTTTTCAGGGATGTGGATGTGATACACTTAAATAAAAGGAGTGAATGAATATTCGGTGATGCTATTGAGACAGTACTGCTGCTGCTGCTTAGGTGGATCAGAAAAGCCGCAGGCAGAAGTAAAAGTGATTGTTTCTATTGGAACATGCAGCAGCCTGGAAAGCATAGTATCAGGAATTTCAAGCCTTGTGGGTCATAACAGAACAAGTAAATACATGAGCTATATTAGGGTACTTAAGAGTAAGAAGAAGTGCATATTTACTTGCACGTACACTAATACTAGAATGTACAATGTGTAAAATGTATACAGAAAGGATAGGCGGTGTGAGGAGTTATGCTCTTAATTAAAGAGCATATTAAACCTAGGACATTGCATCCAGTCAAGGTTGGTGGTCAGTGCAATACTGAGTCAGCTTGGTGCGACTTTAAATGGCCAGAAAATCAGAAATGCGGTGGGCCAGTATATCGGAATGTCCTATAGTGGAGAATTTTAACTTTCCAGAAATTGACTGGAACTTATGGGTTGGTCACACACACATAATAAAGAAAGACTTTGTGGATTTACTGGATCATGTTTTCTACAGCAGCATGTTAAAGAAGCAACAAAAGGAAGCAATACTCTTGATCTGATTATCAGCAGTGATTCTTCATGCATCAAGAATCTGCAGGTAAAAGACCCACTAGCTGATCATGATCACTGCATACTAATGTGAGATTTCCTTGAAGACAAAACTACTGTCAAGGGTAAATGGATGGGTTTTTCCTTTTGTAAGGGTGACTACAATGGCCTCAGCCAGTTTTTAAATTCTTTGCTGTTTACGACTCTTCTTAATTTGCTGATAAAGTGAATTGACATTTAGCATCTACAGTCACATATGATGAATTCATTAGGGAAGAGGATGGCAGAAATTTACCAAACTCTAACAGACAGCAAGATAATTTTGTAATAACTGAGTGGAAAGTGAAAGAGAAATTCTTAAAGCTAAACATAAAAAAGACACATAGCATGGATGGAATCTATCCAATTATATTAAGGGAGACGGGAAAAGGAAGTAAGCTAACCTTTAGCCATAATGATGAGAGCATCTTTGAATTCGAGGGAAATCATTATGGACTGGATATGTGCAAATCTATCCTTGATTCACACAAGGGGTTCCAAAGAATTCTTTACTTATATTAACAGTAGAAGGAAGGTTCTGAATCACATTGGTCCACTTGATGTTGACAGTTTAACTATGGATGCTGCTGCTCAGATTGAAGACAGGCTGAATAGGTACTTTGCAAGTACATTCACACATGAGGAATTTTTTAGGAAGGGCAATGCCAGAAGTTTATCAAACTCTAACAGGGGGCTAAACAATTTTGTGACAACTGAGAGGAAATTGGAAGAGAAATTGGAGTTAAAAATAAAAAAGGTTCCTGTGGCGGATGGGATCTATCCAATTCTTTTTGCATAATGGTTAACTTCAATTACCATTTCTAATCTAACACCATCTGCCTAATTTTTCTAGATCTTATTATAGCAGCATACCTTCACTACAGTCTTTAATAACCCTACAACCTTTGCTTTATCTGCAAATTTTGACATTAAGTCTGATATACTCTCATCAATGTCATTAATAAATAAGAAAACAAAAATGTGAACAGCACAGAATCCTGAGATTCCACTAATAACAATAGTACACAAAGTGCAGTGTACATTGATAACCACCCTCCGTCTTCTTCCACTCAACCATACCTTTATCCCTAGCAACAACTTTACCTTAATGCCACGCTATTCCAATTTGTACAGCAACCTTTTATGTGCAACAGTATCGAGTCTTCCTGAAATCCAAGTATATGATATCAAAATTATTTTGATATCATATACTTGGATTTAGTGCTTCTGTTACCACATCATAGTTTCCAATTTCTTTGTTACTGCATCATAGTATCCAACCAAATTGGTCACACAAGGCTGCCCCTTAACAAATCCATGCAGTCTGCAGAATAATTACATTCCTTCTAGATGGTCCTGCATTGCTTCTTTAACCAGGGACTCCATTATTATCCCTTGAACAGAAGTTCCGCTTAACATATCTGTAATTACTCATATCACCATAGGCATCTGTACTGCCTCGTAAATTATATGTATCCTATGCATTTTTCTTCTCTGCCAAGTGTCTCAAAGTTAATCTGACATCCATTTAGGTCTAGTATTTCTTAGTTAATATGAAAAGCTTAATAGCTTCTATGATTATTTCTCTGAATGCTTCCCATTTAGAATTTGTTGTTGGTAATATTATCAATTGGGTCCATTGCATAGAATTTAAAAACTGCATGACACCACTGCAGTCTCCTTTACAAAAGCAAAAACCCCATCCTTTACCCTTGACAGTAGTTATATATTCAGGTAAATCCCAAAATTGATGCAGTGATCACTGCCACCTATTGATTCTTTTATCTGCAGATTCTTAAAGCACGAATTATCAATAGTGATAATCCGATGAAGATTATTGCTATCTCTCGTTCCCTCTCTAACATGCTGTTGTAGAAAACAGTCATCTAATAAATCCATAAAAGTCTTGCCAGTGACCAACTCAGAAGTTCCAGTAAATATCTGGAAAGTTAAAATACCCTTATATAAGACATTCTGATTTACTAGTCCAATATTTCTCTGTAAAGTTGTTTTTTGCACCCATGTCAACTGGATGCATTGCTTTGATTTTATGTGCTTCTTAACTAAAAACATAACACCCCTCCTGTCCTTTCTATATACATTGTACTCCCCACATTCAAATTCTGTACCCCTTATATCAGGGGGTGATCATTTAATTCACAGACTTGTGCAATATTTTATGTTTACCGCAGGAACTTTCCATAACTGCTGCTACGGGAGACTGTGTGTGAATACCTGTCCTTGTCGAGCTACTGTTGCATGAAGAGACATTTCATTTTTTAGCCACATGTCACTGACAATAGTTTTGAAGCAATTATCATGTCAGACATACAGATTGAATAGCAATGTGTGATTCATTATTGTGTCAGACGGGGCTTAAATGCATCAAAAACAGTTAAAGAGATGAATGAAGCATGTGGTAATGAGTGTCTTGGTAGGACAGCCAAGTTCCAGTGTCATTTGTCAAACTCTGAGCGAATGTAGCCACCAGGGCTCCCACCCATATGCTACTAATTCTATGCTGTGACATTCTCATAATCTAATCCTGGTTAGTACATCACAATAGCAATCAATAGTCATCTTTCACTAATAACAAAAACAAAAGACAGAGCGACCTTTAGCCTCACGGCAGGGACGTTGTCCCTGCCTCCACCACGTGTTATACCATTCACACCACGAGGAGGTAAGTCGCCCTATCTAGGAAATGTGTCCGACATTTCATCAGAATAAATAAACAAAATTAGTGACTTATTCTTTTAGTTCTCGTTTTAGGAACTTGTCCCTACTAACATAACTCATGGTTGCTTTCAGCAATCATATTCTGGTCTCTAAATTAATCAATTTCTTGACAAGCAAAGTAACTTTTAATAACCAGACAAACTCGTGTCAATCTTGTATGCATTGCACGGGGGGAACTCGTCCCATTTCACATAACTCAATAATAATCTTAACAAGTGACTTCACATTCAATTCATTGGAGCTTACATCAGTTCGATCCATCACCGGCACACGGTCATACACCACAGACACGAGCCCCTAAAATGTTGACAGACCCACATGTGAGACGAGGCTTAAATGCATCAAAAGCAGCTAAAGAGATGAATAAAGCATATGGTAATGAGTGTCTTGTAGGATGGCCATATTCCGGTGTGACTGAACTTTCCAGTGTAAAGTGGTTTCTCCATCAAGACAATCCCAGGCCCCATACAGCCAATATTATGCAGGCAGCGATCACTGCCACATCCCCCTTATTCACTGCACTTAGCCCTAAGTGATTTCTTCCTGTTTCACCTGAAGAAAGCTCTGAAATGCAAGCATTTCACGTCCAACACAATGCTCGCTTGCAGACCCACAATGGAAGCACAAGTGATCTCAGAATTTACTTCGCAGGTAAGAGTCGATGTTTAAGCCACAAGTTTGGACAAAATTGGAAAGTGTATGGAATTTTGCACAGACATGATGGAAATGATATACGACAAGAGCCTTGATTAATTCAGCTATGGAAACACTGTGCAAGGTTTTTTGGTGATAGTGTTTTTCTCTTTCCATTTCACATTTCCATTTTTTATTAATTTAATTTATTAATTATTTAATCTCTTTTAAGCTGGTCCCACTGAAAAGAGATTAATAATCTCTCGTATCTGTCCGTCAAAATGCTAAATTTCTGCTTAATATCTTCACTCTCCATGCACCTAATAACAAAAAAAAAGAATCTCATGTGGTCTTATGTCCAGTCAGTTCTGTATTAGAACCACCTCAAACAGGTGCACAGGATGGCTAATCTGAGCTGACTCCACCCCGCCTTTCCTGTCAAATTTCATACAATCCACCGATAGTTTCCAATCATTCAGTAACACATACTAAAGAAAATATTTTTTCAGTAATTACAGAAATTATAAAATAACAAGTTAGTTAACATACACAGTACACTAAACTATTTAGGCATATCAGCAAATAGTATTAATTCATGATTTATAACAAAATGAAGAGCAAAAAGCAACAACTCTAAACACAAACTGAGCACACTATTTCTGCACATCCACCACATGAGCAGTGTCCATTGATTACCACTCTCTTCTTCTCCCCCTCAAACATTCCTTTATCCATAGCAGCAATTTGCCTCCAATGCCACAATGCTCCAATTTGGGCAGCAGTCTTCCATGTGCAGCAGAATCAAAAGCCTTTCTAAGATCCAAATATATAATATCAAAGTTATTCCCTGCATCCAGTTCTTTTGTGACTGCATCATAGTATCCAATCAAATTGGACAGGCAATATTATCCCTTAGCAAAACCATGCTGTGTCCGAGCTATAACTGAAGTCTTGTCTAGATGATCCTGCAGTGCTTCTTTAACCAGTGCCTCCATTAATTTTCTTGCAACAGAAATTACACTCACAGGTCTATAATTACTTGTGTCAGCCTTTGATCTTCCTTTATAAATTGGGGTCACATTTGCACATCTCCAGTGTATGGGTACCTCCCCTGAGTCCAAAGAAGCTCGCATAATTATAGCTAAGGGTTTGCTTACTTCCTTTGATGCCTCTTAATATAACTGGATAGATCCCATCCACCCCAGGTGACTTTTTTATGATTATCTTCAACAATTTCTCCTCCAGTTTTCCTCTCAGTTATTAGAAAATCATCTAGCTCACTGCCAGAGTTTAACTCACCTCTGGCATTCTCTTCCCTGAATAACTTCTTATGTATTAATGTAGATGCAAAATACTCATTTAGTTTGTTAGCCACCTGAGCAGGATCCTCAACTGTTGAACCATCAATATCAAGCGGACCAATCTGATTCAACCCTTTCCTTCTAGAGTTTATATAGCTAAAGAAGTCTTTTCTGTTTTTCTTTGCATCCTTTACCAAGGATTTCTCATAATTTACCTTTGCCTCCCTAATCTCCTTTGTGACTTAGTTACAGACCAACTTATATCTATCATAGGCTTCCATGTCACCCATTAATTTATATATATCACATGCATTTTTCTTCTCTGCCATATGTCTCATTAGTTCATCTGACATCCATTTAGGCCTAAACCTTGGACAACATTTCTTAGTTGGTATGTAAAACCTAGTAGCTTCCAAGGTAAGTTCTTTGAATGAATGCTTCCCATTTTGAATTTGCTATTGATAACATCATCAGTTGGTCCCACTGTATAGAATTTAAATACTGTCTCAGACCATCGTAGTCGCCTTTACGAAAGCAATAACCCTTCCCTTTACCCGTAATGGTAGTTACCTCTTTGAGTAAATCCCACTTCAGCACACTGTGGTCACTTCCACTTAGTTCATTTATCTTCGGATTCTTAATGCATGAAGAATCACTACTGATAATCAAATCAAGAGTATTACTCCCTCTAGTTGCCTCCCGAACATGCTGATGTAGAAAACAATCATCCAATAAATCCACAAAAGCCTTGCTAGTGTGTGAGTGACCAGCCCCCAAATTCCAGTCAATATCTGGGAAATTAAAATCCCCCATTATAAGACTCTTTGATTTACTGGCCTACTCTATTTCCCTGTACAGTTTCTTATTATACTCATCAGAGTCATTAGGCCTATAGCACACTCCTACTCTCAATTTTGATCTCCCAATGCTTATGTCACACCAAACTGACTTGACACTGCACTGTCCAGCGATGTCGACTGGCTTCACTTCGTTGGATTTTATGTGTTTCTTAACTAATAGCATAACCCCTCCTCCCTTCCTATCCTGTCTATCCTTTCTGTAGACGTTGTACTCCCCAAATTCCAGTTCTGCATTCCTTATATCTGTGTGACACCACGTCTCTGATATCCCAACAATATCTGCCTTTGATGTTTTGAGCAATACCTCAAATTCATCAAATTTATTTATTTAACTCCTAGCACTGGTGTAAACGCAAGTATACATGTACCTGTTTCTATTCTTAGCTACCTTAACACAACCCATGTGTTTACTTGTACCGCAATGACTCCCAGCAGTCTCTGAAATATCCTGCATCTTGTTTTTCAGGCTTCTGTTCATTCCAATAGAAGCAGTGCAAGAATTTCTTTCACCTCTGCCAGTGGCTACTGTTAATCTAGTCTTTGTCTCCCCCCAAGCTAGCAGTTTTCCGACCCACCTAACACTGCCTCGATAGCATCAGCAAATATTCTTGCACCCTTTCTATTTAAGTGTATCCCATCACTGTAGAAGCAGTCGCTCCTGTTAACAAGTACAGTCCAGGCTGAAAAAAATTCTACCCCTTGAGCCTTGCACAATCTTTCCAAGGGCTGAATCGATCGACAAGGCTCTCATCATATACCCCCCCCTATCGTGTCTGGGCAGAATTGCAGACACTTTCAAATTCAAACCTAATTCACGGCGTTTTTTCAACAGTGACCTGTACTTGTTAAGTAATTCTGCCGGTCTCCTACTCTTGAGTAAAATAAATGCTGGTGACTTTACTCTTTCTTGGACAGCACACATCAAGGAACATAAGCTAAAGAAGATGGCTGTAGGATAGATGTGGAAAAATTTGCTTTCAGCTTTTTTTTTGCTGATGCTTCCTCGAATCATTTCAGACTGCATTTTTTTTTCTCGATAATCTGATTCCCCAAATAATCACATAAAACAATCTTTGTTACATCAATCTAGACATACACTATGGTACCATTAAAATTTGGACACCTGTATATGCACAAATAATCTTTATTTACAAGAAACATAATAACATATACTAAAAACTTTGGCTTTTATGACAGCCTCTATATCATAAATATCCTCTGATATTTTCCACCATTTGGCCTTCAAAGTGGCAACCAATTCAGCTATTTTTTGAACAGTCTCTCCATACACACACCCCCAAAATTCAAATTCATCCCAGAGGTTCTCTGCAGGAATCAAATCAGAGCTCTGGAATGGCCAGTCCAACTTTTCAATGCTCTCATCCTCAAACCAGTTTGTGACACTGTGAGCAATATGACAAAGAGTGTTGTCCTGCTTACACAGGTATAACTCCCCAACAAGAGGCCACAAAGTAGTTAATCCATTATAGTCCATGACATCTGGATAAACCTCAGCATCAATGATCCAAGACCAAAGCAGGAAAAACAGCTCCAGACCCATGGATGATGACTGGAGAAAGCAGGTATCTTTCTCAAATCATCCACTATATCCATGCACAACAGTCAGATTTTTTACCATAACTAATCACTCCAAAGACCAGCTTTCCACTCATCTACAATGCAACAATGGCAGGTTTTACTTCAAGCTATACAGCATCTAGCATTAATCATCATGATTAGTAGCTTGTGGACAGCTGCACAACTGTAGTAACCCATATCATGCAGCATCCTGTACATTATACCAAAGCTGACACATCCGAATCATCTCAATGAAGGTGTTTGTGTTCCAAGTGGATGACTGTTTGCAGAGCTCTCCTGCCATGTTTCATCACCTTGAGAGATTTTTTGGGGTATTTCATGGCAGCACTGGTCCATCACATCAATTGTCAATCCAGAGAATCTTCAGTAACCCTGAAATGTCACATCACATCACATACAGATCAATAGTTCATGTGGCACCATTCATTCTGCACTGTTAGCCTGCCAAATCCATCAATTGCAGCATCTTCCATTCACATTACTGTCTCCTCAAAGGCCTATGAGCATATTTATATTTGTCTGACATGTGATGCTTGGGTGGGATGTAACTAACTAACAACAGAGGAGTGTCCGGATATTAATGGTAATACAATGCATATGCATTCAATGACTGCTTCATTAGAGACATCACATGGTCAAATTAAAAAATGTACTGATACATCAGTCCATTAACAACATTTTAATCTGGCTATTAACCCAAGCAAAAGGGAGTGCCTCAGACATGAAGACTCCATTTAAAAAAAAAAAAAAAAAATGGGCAAACATGGAGCCCACATGATCTTTGAATGTGGAATGCTTATAGGTCCGAGGGAGGAAATGCAAGGATAACAGTGACAAGGACATACAAAAAATCACAGATACTGGCTTAAAACAATGAAAAAAAATCAGTGAAGAAAATGTGGCTATTAATGCACAACAATACTATATCTGCATGTAGCAAGAAATGTCTAAACTAACTAGTGCATGACAATAGTAGTAGACAAAAGCAAACTGAAGTTTTAAACAAATTGCACTCCCAATTACTTCATGCCAATGGCAGGAGTTGGTTTGTGTATGTGTGTGCACGCGCGTTACGAAGCAAAGCAACAAAGGCTATGATGTGTCAGTACGTTATATCCATAAATTGTGTGTATTCAAGTTCAATTTGCCTGTTGGGGGATTAACCTTTGGAGGACTCAGTTTGCATGAGATAAACCATGCAACCATCATCTGAGACTACCTAATTAGCACATTAGTAGAGGCATATGGATGCAAGAAAGCAAGCTTATACAGCATCAGCCAAAAAAAAAAAAAAAACTTCCCATTTTGCCCATCCATTCACTCAAAATGTTTGTCTAGTTTTGCCTTGAACTTATTTAAGTTGTTGACCTCCACACTACAACAGATGGAAGTTTGTTCCAACTATCAACCATCCAATGGCTAAAGGCAAACTTCCACACATTTATTCTACAATTGTCTTTCCTCAATTTGAATTTATGTCCCCTCAAGTTCGTAATCTGACCAAGAGGATGAATCCCATCAGCATTGAGCTTGCTCAACTAATTCACGACCTTACACACTTCAATTATATCACCTTGCAGATATCTGGTCTCCAAACACTGTAATTTGCAGAACTTAAGCCTTTCTTGCTAACACCAACCCTATTTTCCACTCACCAATCTCAGTGCCCTTCTTTGTACTCATTCCAGCAGCTCTCCATCTTTCCTCAAATGAGGTCTCCAGACATGTATACAGTACTCAAGGTGTGGCCTGACCATTGCTTTATACAAGGGGACAATCACCCCCTTATCCCTGCTAGCAAAATTCCTGTATATCATTGACAATGACACCATGGGCTACTCTTGCACCTGCCTGCACTGCTCAGAAAAGTTCATATCTGACCTGAGGATAACCCCAGTTCATTTTCATTCTCTACTACCTGAGTATAGTACCACCCAGTTGATACGTTACTCTGGGGTTACTGTTATCCATATGCAGTAATCTATATTTGTCAATGTTAAACTTCAGTTGAATGCTTCCCACTTAGAATTTACTGACGATGTTACCAACAGTAAATTCTAAGTGAGAAGCATTCAAGGAATTAATCGTGGATGCTACTAGAAGTTTCATACCTATTAAAAAATATTGTTCAAGGTTTAGGCCTAAATGGTTATCAAATGAACTAATGAGACTCGTAACAGAGAAGAAAAATGCATGGGATGCATACAAATTATCAAGCGACACAGAAGCCTATGGCAGATATAAGCTAGTCTGTAATCAGGTACAAAGGAGGTTAGGCAGGCAAAGGCAGATTACAAGAAATCCTTGGCAAAAGATGCTAAGAAAAACAGCAAGGATTTCTTTACTTATATAAACTCTAAAAGGAAGGGTATGAATCTGATTGGTCCACTTGACATTGATGGTTCCACTGTTGATGATCCTGCTCAGATAGCAAACAAACTGAATGAGTATTTTGCATCTACATTCACACATGAAGATTTATTAAGGTTTGAAAATGGCAGAAGGTTATCAAATTGTAACAGGATACTTAATGATTTTGTAATAACTGAGAGCAAAATGGAGGAGAAATTGTTGAAGTTAAACATAAGAAAAGCACCTGGGGTGGATGGGATCTATCCAGTAATATTAAAGGAGGTGGCAAAGCAACTAAGCAAACCCTTAACCATAATTATGAGAGCATCCTTGGACTCAGGGGAGGTTCCCACGGACTGGAGATGTGCAAATGTATCCCCAATTCACAAAGGGGAATCAAAGGGTGACACGAGTAATTACAGACTAGTTATTTTAACTTCTGTTCCGGGTAAAATAATGGAGTCACTGGTTAAAGTTGCATTGCAGGATCATCTAGACAAGACTGCAGCAATAATTCAGACACAGCATGGGTTTGTTAAGGGAAAGTCTTGTCTGACAAATTTGATAGGATATTATGATGTGGTTACAAAGGAACTGGACGCAAAAAATAATTTTGATATCATATATTTGGATTTCAGGAAAGCTTTTGACCCTGTTGCATATGGAAGACTATTGTACAAATTGGAGCAGAATGGTATTAAGGGTAAGTTGCTGCAATGGATAAAAGGATGGTTAAGTGGGAGAAGACAGAGGGTGTTAATCAATTGGTGCTGCTCTTTGTGGACTAATGTTATTACTGGATTCCCAAACCGTTCTGTGTTGGGTCCCCTTTGGTTTTGTTTATTTATCAATGATATTGATGAAGGTATATCAGGCTTAATGTCGAGTCTGCAGATGATACAAAGGTCGGCAGGGTTGTTAATGACAGCAATGGCAGTGTGCTACTGCAACAGGATCTAGATAATTTGGCAGATGGGCTAAGAAGTGGCAACTGAAGTTTAAAACTGACAAATGCAAAGTACTGTATATGGGTAGAAGTAACCGCAGAGAAACGTACCAACTGTGGGGTACTACACTTAAGGTGACAGAAAATGAAAAAGACCTGGGAGTAATTGTGCAGTCAGATATGAAGTTTTCTGAGCAATGCAGACAGGCTGCCAGGGCAGGTCATGGAGTTTTGTCAACGATATATAGGAATTTTGCTAGCAGGGAAAAGGAGGTGATTGTCCCTCTGTATAAGGCAATGGTCAGGCTACGCCTTGAGTACTGCATACAGGTTTGCTTGAGCGTGCACAGAGAAGGGCAACAAGATTGGTGAGGGGAATGAAGGGATACTCTTACAAAGAGAGGCTTAAGTTCTGGAAATTGCAGTGGCTGGAGACTAGGCACATGCGAGGTGATCTGATTGAGGTGTATAAGGCCTTGAATGGGTTGAGCACACTGAATTCTGATGGGATCCTTCCACTTGTTCAGATTACGAACCTAAGGGGGCATAAATTCAAATTAAGAAAGGACAGATGTAGAATAGATGTGTGGAAATTTGCCTTTAGCCAGCGGGTGGTTAATTGCTGGAACAAACTTCCATCTGTCGTTGTAGTTAGCATTAGCATTAGTAGAAGCATTTGATGCAAGAAAGCAAGCTTATGCAGCATCAGCCAAAAAAAAAAAAAAAACCACTTCCACTTCACCCCTCTGTTCGTTCAAAATACCTGTCCAGCTGAGCCTTAAACGTATTTAGGCTATCAACCTCTACTACAAGGGATGGAAGTCTGTTCCACCAACCAACCACCCGCTGGCTAAAGGCAAATTTCCGCACGTCTATCCTACATCTGTTTTTCCTCAATTTGAATTTATGCCCTCTCAGGTGATTATTCTGAGCTAGAGGAAAATCCCATCAGCATTGAGCATGCTCAAACCATTCAAGGCTTTATACACCTCTATCAGATCACCTCGCTGGTGCTTAGTCTCCAGACACTGCAATTTGCAAAACTTAAGCCTTTCTTCGTAAGAGCACCCCTTTGTTCCATTCACTAATTTTGTTGCCCTTCTCTGTACTCGTTCCAGCAGCTCTACATCCTTCTTGAAATGAGGCCTCCAGACCTGTATACAGTACTCTAGGTGTGGCCTGACCATTGCCTTATACAAGGGAATAATCACCTCCTTATCCCTGCTGGAAAAATTTCTGTATATAATTGACAATACTCCACGAGCTACTCTTGCAACCCGTCTGCACTGCTCAGAGAACTTCATATCCGCCTGCACAACCACCCCCAAGTCCCTTTCATTCTCTACGACTGTCAGTGTAGTACACAGAGTTGATACGTTGCTCTGGGGTTGCTGTTTCCCATGTGTAGTACTTTACATTTGTCAATGTTAAACTTCATTTGCCACCTCTCAGCCCATCTGCTCAACCTTTCCAGATCCTGTTGCAGCAGCACAGTGTCAGTAGTGTCCTTGACAACACTGCCAACCTTTGTATCGTCTGCAAACTTGGACATTAAGCTTGATATACCATCATCAATATCATTTATAAATACAGAAAACAATAATGGACCCAACACTGAGCCCTGAGGGACTCCACTAATAACATTAGTCCACGATGAGCAGTGTCCATTGATTACCACTCTCTGTCTTCTCCCCCTCAACCACCCCATTATCCATAGCAGCAATTTGCCTCCAATGTCACACTGCTCCAATTTGTGTAGCAGTCTTCCATGTGCAACAGTATCAAAAGCCTTTCTAAGATCCAAGTATATAATCAAAGCTATTCCCTGCATCCAGCTCTTTTGTGACTGCATCATAGTATCCAATCAAATTTGTCAGGCAAGACTTCCCCTTAACAAAACCATGCTGTGTCCGAGCTATAACTGAAGTCTTGTTTGTTATTTGGTTTTTAGGAGCATTAGCAACTAAGGCCATATTGCTCCGGGATATGCGGTGGTCATTCCCTGACCTTTCCGCATCCTCCGTATTTGGTTGTGACGGGCTCGAACCCCACTTTAATCAAGAAGCGTGTGCTATGCACTGCAGCTCCTTCCCACCTGGCTACGGAGGCGCCTGAAGTCTTGTCTAAATGATCCTGCAGTGCTTCTTTAACCAGTGCCTCCATTAATTTTCCTGGAACAGAAGTTAAGCTCACAGGTCTATAATTACTTGTGTCAGCCTTTGATCCTCCTTTGTGAATTGGGGTCACATTTGCACATTTCCAGTCTATGGGTACCTCCCCTGAGTCCAAGGAAGCTCTCATAATTATGGCTAAGGGTTTGCTTACTTCCTTTGCTGCCTCCTTTAATATAACTGGATAGATCCCATCCACCCCGGGTGCCTTTCTTGTGTTTATCTTCAACAGTTTCTCCTCCACTTTACTCCCAGTTATTTCAAGATTCTGTAGCTTACTGCTAGAGTTGTATACACCTCTGGCATTCCCCTCGCTGAATAACTCCTCATGTGTGAATGTCGATGCAAAATATTCATTTAGTTTGTTAGCTACCTGAGCAGGATCATCAACAGTTGACCCATCAATATCAAGTGGACCAATCTGATTCATCCCTTTCCTTCTAGAGTTTACATAAGTAAAGAACTCTTTGCTGTTTTTCTTTGCATCCCTTGCCAAGGATTTCTCGTAATCTGCCTTCGCCTGCCTAACCTCCTTTGTAACTTGGTTGCATATCAACTTGTATCTATCATAGGCTTCTGTGTCATGTGTTAATTTGTAAGTATCGCATGCATTTTTCTTCTCTGCCATATGCCTCATTAGTTCATCTGACATCCATTTTGGCCTAAACCTTGAACAATATTTCTTAGTTGGTATGTAAAGCCTAATAGCTTCCAAGATAAGTTTTTCGAATGCTTCCCATTTTGACTCTGCTGTTGGTAACATCATCTTGGTCCCACTGTATAGAATTTAAATACTGTCTCAGTCCGTTGTAGTCGCCTTTACGGAAGCAATAACCCTTCCCTTTACCCCTAATGGTAGTTACCTCTTTGAGTAAATCCCACTTCAGCACACTGTGATCACTACCACCTAGTGGTTCATTTATCTGCAGATTCTTAATGCATGAAGAATCACTGCTGATAATCAAATCAAGAGTATTACTCCCTCTACTTGCCTCCCGAACATGCTGATGTAGAAAACAATCATCCAATAAATCCACAAAAGCCCTGCTAGCGTGTGAATGACCAGCCCCCAAATTCCAGTCAATATCTGGGAAATTAAAATCTCCCATTATAAGACTCTCTGATTTACTGGCCCACTCTATTTCCCTGTACAGTTTCTTATTATACTCATCAGAGTCATTAGGCCTATAGCACACTCCTACTCTCAATTTTGATCTCCCAATGCTTATGTCACACCAAACTGACTCAACACTGCACTGTCCAGCGATGTCGACTGGCTTCACTTCCTTGGTTTTTATGTGTTTCTTAACTAATAGTATAACCCCTCCCCCTTCCTATCCTGTCTATCCTTTCTGTAGACGTTGTACTCCCCAAATTCCAGTTCTGCATCCCTTATATCTGTGTGACACCACGTCTCTGATATCCCAACAATATCTGCCTGTGATGTTTTGAGCAATACTTCAAATTCATCAAATTTATTTACTAAACTCCTAGCATTGGTGTACACGCAAGTATACCTGCACCTGTTTCTATTCTTAGCTACCTTAACACAACCCATGTGTTTACTTGTACCGCAATGGCTCCCAGCAGTCTCTGAAATATCATGCATCTTGTTTTTCAGGCTTCTGCTCATTCTAATAGAAGCAGTGCAAGAATCTCTTTCACCTCTGCCAGTGGCTACTGTCAATCTATTGGTCTTTGTCTCCCCCCAAGCTAGCAGTTTTCCGACCCACCTAACACTGCCTCGATAGCATCAGCAAATATTCTTGCACTCTTTCTATTTAAGTGTATCCCATCCCTGTAGAAGCAATCTCTCCTGTTAACAAGTACAGTCCAGGCTGAAAAAAATTCTACCCCTTGAGCCTTGCACAATCTTTCCAGGGCCGAATTGATCGACAAGGCTCTCATCATATACTCCCTCCTATCGTGTCTGGGCAGAATTGCAGACACTTTCAAATTCAACCCTAATTCTCGGCTTTTGTTCAACAGTGACCTGTACTTGTTAAGTAATTCTGCTGGTCTCCTACTCTTAATATCATTAGTGCCAACGTGTACAACTATATCACCTTTTGTGCCCTTAAAAGATGATATTCGCACAACGTCATCAACCTTTGCAAGTTGATAGGTTGAATAAATTTAAGGAGGAACTGGACAGGCATTTGGAAGGAATGGTGTGATTTTTTTTTTTTTTTTTAGCTGATGCTGCATGAGCTCATACACTTGCTTTCTTGCATCACATGCCACTACTACTACTACCTCTCAGCCCATCTGCTCAACTTTTCTAGATCCTGTTGCAGCATCGTTTTTAGTAATTAGTGTCACTAACACATCGGCCAACATTCATATTGTCTGCAAACTTAGACATTAACCCTGATATACCTTCATTAATATCACTGATAGATATTGAAAAAAACAACAGGCCCAACACCAAACCCTGGGGAACTCCACTAATAACATTAATCCACAAAGAGCAGTGTCCATTGATAATCACTCTCTGTCTTCTCCCACTCAACCATCCTTTTATCCATTATAGCAACTTGCCCTTAATGCCATACTGTTCCAATTTGTACAGTAGTCTTCGAATTGCCAGTGTCAAAAGCTTTCCAAAAATCCAAGTATATGATATCAAAATTGTTTTTTACATCCAGTTCCTCTGTGACCACATCATAGTATTCAATCAAATTTGTCAGACAAGGCTTCCCCTCAACAAACCCATGCTGTTTCTGAACTATAACTGCAATCTTGTCTAGATGATCCTGCATCACTTCCTTGACCAGTGACTCCATTATTTTCCCCCAGATCAAAAGTTAGACTAACAGGTCTGTAATTACTAGTGTCACCCTTTGATCCCCTTTGTGAATTGGGGGACACATTTGCACATCTTCGGCCCATAGGGACCCCACCTGAGTCAAAGGTTGCTTTCATAATTATGGTTAAGGGTTTGCTTACTTAACTTATGTTGAATTTCAACATAAGTTAAGTAAGTGCTTTTCTTATGTTGAATTTCAACAATTTTTCCTCCACTCTGCTCTCAGTTATTACAAAATCATTTAGCTTCCTGCCAGATTTTGATAAGCTTTTGGCCTCCAATTCCCTACAAACCTCATCATGTGTGAATGTAAATGCAAAATACTCATTCAATTTATCATCAACAATCGAACCATCTATGTTAAGTGGACTAATCTGATTCATCCCCTTCAATCTAGAGTTTACATAGGTAAAGAAGTCTTTACTGTTTTTCTTTGCATTGCTAGCCAAAGTTTTTTGTAATCTTCCTTTACTTGTCTAATGTCCTAATTAAACCATGTTATGAAAAAAAAAAAAAAAAAAAAGAACACAAAATTATCTTGTGTCATTGTTGGGATTAGAACTCAGCCCTTTTCCACCTAGTGGGGGAAGATGGTGATTATATTCACTGTGGTACCCATAAGGACATTAGAGGATGGAAAAAACAACACAAAAGCCAAGGAACCATCATGCATGAGCACAAAAAAACAAGCTTATGAGAGATGTAAGCTGGTATGGGGAATGTATTAGCAAATGATCAAAGGAAACAAGCGTATGCAATTCAGTCAAAAAAAAAAAAAAAACACACTACCCACATCATGTGTCCATTCCCTCTAATTATGTGCAGTTCTCTAAATTTATTCATTCAAACTACCCACTTCCATAACAATAGATGTAAATTTGTTCTAACAATCAATTACCCTCTGGCTGAAAACAAATTTCCACACATCTATCCATCAACCATCCTTTCTCAATTCAAATTAACAAAATCTTAAGTGTGTTGTGCAAAGATGAGCAAGTATATCATTGACACCAAGCTTACTCACCTCAATCAGATCTCTCAGATATTTAGTCTCCAGATACTGCAGAAGTGAAGCCTTTCCAGTTAAGGAAATGGTTTCACTTCTGCAGTTGTTCCCCCTCACTAACCTTGCTGCTCTTCTCTGCACCTGTTTCAACAGATTCACATTCTTCTGCAAATGAGCATTCCAAATCTGTATGCAGTTCTCAAAATGTGTCCAATACAACGGGATTTTTTTTTTGGCCGGTGCAGCATAAGCCTCAGGCTTCCTTGCACCATATAGCTAATAATAATAATATTCACCATATCCATGTAGGCAAAATTCCTGTACATCACTGAGAAAACTCTGAGCAGTGCTAGCAGCCCACCTTCACTACTCAGAGACCATCTCTGACTGCACATTTACCCTCCCAGGTCTTTTTCATTCTCTACTACTACAGAACTTTGCTGGAACCCTGGGTTCCTTGATTCCCACGGATCTATGCCAGAACACTGGAGCACATCAAAATATTTTCATATTAGACAGATTCAATCATGCTGAGTACCATAACCTGAGGAGTCAACATTACAGTCAGTCCTCGTATAACATGTGTTTACATTACTCGAATTCGATCATACACGATTTATAAATAAGGGAACGATATCTTATATAACACAAACCGAATTCGCTTATGCACGATTCGCCTTTGTGTTTACAAGAAATGGCAGTCGAATGCAACACGATAGGAATGAAGAGAAGATTCTGAAAATGTATTTGTTTTTTTATATCAGTGAAGGAGAAACACATTTCACCATAATAACGTAAAAACCAACACAATTCCGGCTATCAGTATAATCGCGAATGCAATTAAATCGAGTTTACTACCAGTTTATAACAGATTCCACTAGCAGAAACGCAACTGGAAATTGTTTTTATTTTATGGTAGTAACCCCTAGAAAGGTCTTTAGTAAAATGTGATGTGTTAACAGTGTATCTCTGCCTTTATGGTGTTGTTTATTCAGTTGCTACACGTGCGCAGTTTTGTTTATGTGTATCAAACGTGTCTCCTCATTTTGTAATTGTGCTTTATTCCCTAAAAATGAGTAAAATACTTAAAAGGTGTGAAAAAGAAGCATCCTGGTGAAGACACTGCAGATTCAGAGAGAAAAAGAAAAGCAATATCGATAAACAGAGGCTGACTGGGTCGAAAATTCTTCAGCAAGGGAAATTTATAGTGGCCTCATACTATGGTTTATGGCCAAAATCACTCCGGCCCACCGTGGTTTTCCCGGTAAGGCTTATGGCCAGTCTGCCTCTGTCGATAGAGAAAAATATGAAATTGTGAAATGCTTTGGGCGAAATGAAAGGCTATGTGACATTGCACGTGCTACAGACCTAAATGAGGCAACACCAGGAATTACAAAGAATGCAGAGAAATAAAAAACTTTCATAGCAGGAACTCAAAGTGTAATTAAAATCCATTAGATTAAGACACAAGGAATTGGAAGAGATGGAACAGCGTCATCTGTTTGAATCGAAAATCAAATAAAAAACAAGTTTGCTTACTATAGAAGCAAAAGCATTAGCAATATTTTATTAAGTAATACTCGTAATAAAATACGTAAGTATTTTATTACAATTATTTATTGTATTTGGTAATGTTTTGGTTACAAATGTGTGTTCAATCTTGGGTGGTCGACACCTAACCCAATTTTTCCCATAGGGCCTGTTGTTTATATTGCATGATTTTGCACTGCACGAGGGTTTCTAGGAACACAACTATACGTGCTATACGAGGACTGACTGTACTCACTCTGGGGAAATTACTTAGGAATGATAAGTAATTGCCCCAAGTAACTGCACACTTATCTGTTAGACTGATCAAAGGAACATAATGGGGCTTCTCTTCTGTAATGTTCCCCACATTCTTTGGATCTCAATCCCATGAATATATGAGATAACACTGAAAATGTCATATGGCATCAGGAACAACTGCCATTCACTCCTCAGAATTGATAAATCCAGAATACCAGACAAACATTATCATGTTGCTGGCAGGCATGATATAAATTACTGCTGCTGTGGACAACAGGGGCCCCACACAGCACATTACGTGTATCTGCTAGTGAACCACTAGCAGATACACGTTGAACAACTCAGTAGTTCAACATTAGCATGCTAATGTTGAACTACTGAGTTGTGTATCCTACCTTTTCTTGCCACACAATTTTATGATCCTCCCTCAACTTTGATAAGAGTTTCATAATGGCTTCCTATCACATTTATAACATAAATGTCACAGATACCCTACTATATGTTATGCCATTCCCCTTCATTACACAAGAGCAACGTGACGATATTCGCCAAAGGGGCCCTCCCAGTGAATCTGTGATTAACCAATTCCGCCACATACAAATTAGCCCATACCACCAGAAATGGTTTGCAACATACTAATTTAATATTAATATACGGTATACATATCTGTACAGTGTATCCAAATAAAAACATGATTATTTATAACACGACTTGTTCAGAAAGTATATCAAACTGCGGAAACATGGCGTTAATCTACACGGATATTAACAGGTTTCTCTTGTAACAGAAGGAAAAAAATTCTTGGCCTATGAAATTAAATGTTTCATATGTGTTTTACAAAACGTGTAAAATCTGTAATGATATAACCATTCCAATCTAGTAGCAGACACAAGCGTAAAGCATTTCCCAAAATTTACCTCGAAAACAGCGTCCCGTGTAAATCCATGTCGCCATCTATGAGTACCACAATTACAAGCATATGTGGACAAAAATGCCGGTTAAAAATAAAATAAGAAAGATAAAAAAAATCAGAATAATACCAACGGAAATGTCCAGAAATACACAGCAAATACCAGAAGCTATTTCACTGTAAACTTTCAATATTTTAAAAATTCAGAATTTTCAATTAGTAGATTTTTAGATTAAGAAAGAAAGTGTCTTCTTAACCCGATTCGCGTTCGTTGTGTAAACTGCCATTAGACCAAGATATACATTAGATGAACAATACACATCATTCGTGAATAACAAATAATTCCAATAGATACGTATAAATGATTCAATTTCAGTAGCAAACCAACCAAAAAACAGCAGTGCATTAGGCGTCGTTAGACTCTCCCCAACAGCGGTACTCGACCTAAGACCATGATAATTACCAAATAAATTGTGGCCAAAAAACAAGATGACCAACTAGTAAAAGAAAACATAACGAATTCAAACTACACCACTAAATTGTTAAGGGAAGAATCAAACCTCGGGGTTCAGGAATCAGGGGAAAATCAGAATCGGGACGATTAGCAAAGTGGTTACGAATTCTCTTCTCCAACGCTGAATGAAAAAAAGCAGAGCTCTAGTTTCGTGCCTCGAAAACAAGGAATTTTTATGGGCTTTATTTACATTGTTGCGAAGTTAGTCAGTGTGTTAGACTATGGTGGTATTGGTTTCATTCCCACAAGCAATGTTTTTCATCCAGACAAACACAAGACCAACCAAAGAATAGACCGATTTTCACAAGACCGATAGTACAAGACCAACACAAGACCAACCAAAGAATAGACCGATAGTACAAGGCATTTACTCTTGGTTTTCATAGCCGTTGAACAATATGAAAAAAACAGAAAAAAAAAAACTATTTGACCATAATTATAAGTAGCGTATGTATAGAACAGGCGTATATAAAGAATAGCGTATATATAGAACAGGCGTATATATAGAATAGCGTATATATAGAATAGGGACAGTGGTACTAACTTTGTACATAATCTTAGTGGCAAGCCTTTAACCAAAGCACAAG
Organism: Mastigoproctus giganteus; assembly: GCF_048544385.1. Taxonomy (NCBI): domain Eukaryota; kingdom Metazoa; phylum Arthropoda; class Arachnida; order Uropygi; family Thelyphonidae; genus Mastigoproctus; species Mastigoproctus giganteus. The sequence goes on along the minus strand of NC_143584.1, from coordinate 77,597,496 downwards.
GGGCAGTCCTGGATTTAGGACCCACGTTTGCCCTTTTACCCCCCAAACCACTGGTTGCTGAGATATCCATGGGCATAGAAAGGGCAATCAGTAAATTACCGGAGTCTTTAGCCAATCAAATTCGTACGAAGACTTCCGCCATTCTATGCCAGGCAAAAACGGTGGCTCCTAAACTTAATATTAATCAGAGAAGAGCACTGAATGAGCTTAAAGGAGATGATGAAATTGTAGTGTTACCGGCGGATAAGGGTAGAGCAACAGTAGTATTAAAAAAGAAGATTATCATAAGAAAGCGTTAGATTTGTTACAAGATAGTACCACATATAAGATCATTCGGAGGTATCCATTAGCTGGTCTAGAACGAGATGTCAATAAGATTTTTCAACTCTGGTTAAAGACAGAAAAGATCTCCAAAGAAATGTTTTGGTCTATGCATGCAACGGGGTGTCAGCTTCCCAAGTTTTATGGGCTACCAAAAACACATAAACTAGGGGTTCCTTTACGACCCATTGTTTCTTTTATTGTTAGCTCTAAATGTGCTATGTCTAGATTTTTGGCAAAGCTGATTGCCTCCATAGTGGGACGATATGTATTCGTTGTTAAAGATAATAAAGAATTCGTAAGTTTTGTTAAGAGTCAGACTATAGGAGTGAATGAAATTATGATATCGTTGGATGTAGTGTCATTGTTTACATGTATTCCTATAAAACATGGGGTTCAATGTGTTAAAATGACCCTACAAAAAGATCACTTTAAGTGGTAGGTAGCATTTAAACATCGAAGATATTTGTTGTGGTGTAGAATTGTGTCTCTCGAGTACTGCTCTGTTATTTCAAGGGGTGATGTACAAGCAGGTTCACGGCACAGTTATGAGTTCTCCTATTAGCGCTATTGTGGCGAGTTTAGCCATGGAGGAATTAGAAAATAGGATTCTTGAAGGATTAGAGTTCCCTATGCGTAAGTGGAAAAGATACGTGGATGCCACGTTCACTATTGTTCAAAAGGGGAGAGAGAGGAAATGTGCTTAGTCTTCTCAACAGTTTTTCTCCGTTTCTACAGTTTACCTCAGAGGTAGAAGCAGGTGATACCCTCCCATTCCTAGATGTAATGGTATACAGAGATGGCTCCAGGCTTAAAACCACAATCTATAAGAAACCAATGTGCCAGAGCCAGTATAACCACTTTTTTTTTTTTTTTTTTATATGAAAAACCCCAAACATGAAAGGCATCAAAACCTATAGTACTTAGTACCGTGCATGGGTTCAAGGAGAGGTTTGGGGGGAGGGGAATGCCGGAAACTTTGCTCTAGAGACTAAACATGGGTTTCACCACTTCAAGCCTCCAAAAAGCAAAGTGGTGGTATTTCACCGGTTGATGAAAGTCATCTACCACCTAAATACTACAGGTCGGCGCAGATTAGGCAACATAAGAAAGCGTCGCTAAGGCACTATTTGATAGCATTGGGACTCATTGTAGTACCTCTGAGGAGAAATAGAAAGAAATTTCACGAATTGCAGCGGACCTCATGAAATGCCGTTATCCCCAGAGGGTCTTGAATAAATATAGTAGAGGAGTGGAGTTGATCCATAGAGAATTGGCTGTACCAGTTACAACAGCTTACATTCCCTACTATCCAGGCCTTATTGCAGAACGCATTGCAAGGGTATTTCGGGATTATCAAGCACGCTGTGTGCAGTTTCCGGGTCGGAGGTTGCACACAGTAGTGTCGCAAGTTAAGGACCCCCATACTAAGGGATTCTAGTAGTGGGGTTATATACGAGATTAAATGCCCGGATTGTGGAGAATGTTATGTAGGGCAAACTGGGCGGCGGCTAAGGATCGTCTCAGGGAACACACGAGTGCCATACAGACCGCAGAGTTTAATAAGTCCGCTGTTGCTGAACATTTTTGGGAAAGATAGCACCAGGTCTCCATAGAAAATGCTGTCATCCTTGATCGGGCGCATAGACTGTGGGACCGCAAGTGGCTCGAGAGCTTGTGGATTTGCTTCTCCGACAATAATACTATGAATGGGGATAGGGATAGGGGTGTGCGGCTTCACCCCCTTTTTGAGGCAATAGTCCTCTCAAAAGATGAACGTTTCTGTATACGTTCCCGAGCTGCTTCCGGTTCTGGGGCACGTGTAGGAACTTTTGTTCAAGCGCCTGATCAACCACGTGTGCCGTGAACCTGATACTTAAGGATGTGCTGCGCAAGTATTATTTCTTGTTGAGAAAGGAGGCGGACGCCCCCGGAAGTTACAATTGCACAGGTTTAACACTTTTAACTTTATATATTTTATTGTATTTTAAAATTTTGTAATTTATTTTATTCACAAACAGTTATTGTAAATAGATTTTGTTATACAGTAGTATTCTCTGTATTGTTTGTATATATACAGTATTAAATTATTTTAACTCAACGGTTGGTGTATTAATGTAATATCGTGAATAACCTAAATAAATTAAAGGCTGAGCTAAACAGACATTTAGAACGAATGGAAAGGTGAAATGGGATCGGAGGAATTTTTTTTTTTTTTGGCTGATGTTGCATAAGCTTGTTTCGTGCATCGTCTGTCTCTACTAATGCTAATGCTAATAAAAAGGCTAATGCCTGTGCCACATGCTAAGATGAATCGTTCAGATTAAATGTGTTCTCAGTTAAAAAATTAAAATTATGATAAAGGTAGTGATTTTCGCTGACACACTTCTGTAATGATGCATGATAATCTCGGATAAAGAATTATCTTAAGAAAGAAATATACAGGGATGGAACTGTATGTTAGCATTGAAAAACATATGAGGATATTAGAACGATAGGAACACAAACTTATAACTGGCGGCAGGGCCTGCACAGAAGCGGGGAATGCGTGATCAACACGCAGGCGGCAAATACCGTAAAAATTGAAAATCAGCGGTGGTACCTTACTTGCCGTAAACCACAAGCAACAGGAATCAGTTATTAGAATGCTAACCAGAGACACATCTGAATTGAAGATCCTTGGACTCTCGCGTTTGTCGTTATGAAATTTGCCAAGGCATCATTGGGAGGAACCATTCCGCTAATTGGCGTTTATCCCGTCGTGTTCTGAGAGCGGAATAAATAATGACCAGGTAGAGTAAAGGTCGTTAAATATAATGCTTTTGAGATTAATTTGCTATTTTCACTTCAACAGTCTACCTTTCTTTATTGCTTTCTTTCGATACAGTAAACAATACCCAGACTTTTTTGATGGCCATGAATAATACATTTTATAACCTTTTTATGTGTATCTGTTCTGTTTTCGTTTATGGTGCGAAATTTTTTTGCAAACTTTCTTGAAGGAGTAACTTGGGAAACGAGAGTGAGAAAAGAAACAAAAGAATTTTGCAAATCACAGAGCTTTTCATTTCCGTTATTGGGGAAAAAAAAAAAAAGTTCTGCAGCTGTTATCTAGCATCGCGTACATTTATACTACATGCCAAATTTCTCAGCTCAAGAAAAACAGTGTCAACCAGCACGACTGCATTTTTTTCTAACTTGTGATAGAAAGGGTGAAGATCTAATTAAGTAAATTTATTATCCCAGTTTTCATTACAGTAGAACCTCGCTCACTTCGGGACCAGAGGGGGGTGACCAATTAGTGGAATAGACCATTTAGTGAGGGAGAAAATAAAAAGTTAATTTGTAACCGTAAAAAACTAGGAATTATTTATTTAGATTAAATTTTAATACATATACAGTAATTTTAAAAAATTACATAAATGTATATTTAAGAACACTTTTAACTTAATTTAAAAAAAAGAAAACTTATTTACATTACAGTAATTTGAAGTTGTACATACATAATTTATTTGTTTAAAAAAAATCTGTTATTTTTGTTTGTTTTTGGTATTGTCGATATTTTTCAGTGTCCAAGTTATAAATTTGTGGTAGAAAATAATTTTTGGCATTTCTGCTTCTGTCAAGGACTGACTGTCTTCCTTATGGGAAATGGTACATTTTTTTGGTCTGTCGTCTTCTTCATCTACTAGTTCAGTAGATCCCGCAGAAACATAGGAGACAATTTCATCATCCGTAAAAATTTCGTAACCTACATCCATTGCGTCTATTTTGCACAATTTTTAACATCGTCTTCATCTAAGTTTTTGAATATTGGCAAGGTTCTGTAAATTTCTATTAAAACGTGGTATGAGATCACAATCTTCTTGTTCTGCAGTGTGAAGTTGTACTGTTTGAGATGGCCAGAGCTTATACCAGGCAGATTTTAGGGTCTTTTCAGGAACACCGTGCCACTCATTAGCTGCGTTATAGCTGGCACCCTTTATAGTATATTCCGTCCAGAACTGTTCTACCTCTAAATCGTTTTCACATCGTACCAAGTTCTATAAAAATTATTTTCTATACCGCCTCTTAAAACTCTCAATAATGCCCTGGTCCATTGGCTGTAATAGGCTAGTTGTATTAGGTGGAAGAAATATGCAATGAATGTTGTTATGGGACGAAAATTCTTTTAAATCGTCAAGGGGATGGGCAGGAGCATTGTCAATTTTCAAAATGGCTTTTTCTGGGAGGTTTTTTGTTTTAAGGTAAGAAAGAATTTTGGGACAAAATTCTTCTGTAAACCATTGCTTAAAAAATTTCTTTGTTCATCCAGGCATTATTTTAGGCATAATATTTGACAGTAAATTATAATCGGTTTTCTTAAAAGCACTTAATTTTTTTGCCTTTCCGATTACTAATGTCATTTTGTGGCCCCCACTAGCATCGGTACAAACAAGAATTGTTAAACGCTCTTCCTTACCCTAAATCCTGAAGCTGAAGATTCTGACCCAGATGTTGGTGTTCTTTTGAGAAAGTGCTTTCCAGTATAATCCAGATCGTCACAATTATACACCTATTCCGCACCCAATCCAAGATCATTAATAGAGGCACTTAGTTTTTCGCGATAACCCACTAGGATTTCACTGTTAACACCCATCTTCAATCCGTAGTTGCCGAATACCGTGCCGCTCCTTAAACCTATGGAGCCAACATTGACTTGCTTTAAAATTTGGGTCACCGTTCAATTTTGATTCATTTGGAGCGCCTTTTCGATGATAATTGGTCCACTTAATGGAATCCCTTGGGAGCGCTACTGTGCGAACCACATTAACATGGCTTCTTCCAATTTGTCGAGTGTCGCTGTAGTCAGCCCTATTCTTTTCGAAACGTTTACATTAGCAGCCTCTGTTTTGCACATAAATTCTTCAATTTTGTCCCTATTCTTTTTTTATATTTTTAATCGTGGTACGTGGGACACCATACATTTCCCAGAGTTTTGATACACTTTCACCTTTACAAGGAAGTTGTAAAATTTCATATTTTTACGGCAAATCCAGACTTTTATGAATAGCAGACATCACTTAAGTCACTCGAACACACTTAGAAACTTGAAATTAAGAAGGACTATGTGACTGCGAACAGCTCTAATGGAATACATACTGACTAAAAACTAAGTCACAGTGGAAGGGGGAGGAAGAAATTCTACGAATTAGCACTAAACAGCCAGCGAGGAAACGATCACCCTTGTTTTCTGTTTATTATTCGGGAAAGGAGTGTTTTACTGAGATATGTGTTTGAATCAGTATCTTTCAATTGAGTTCTGAGGAACATGATAATGACTTTGTTCAGTGTTATTGTCTTTCCTGCCCGCTTTATACTCTATCAAGAATATCCATTAGATTTGAGAATCAAAAAGATATGAAGACAATTCCGGGAAAAAAAAAAAAATTGGTCCTCCAAAGGTGATCAATTACAAAGGGAGACCATTTAGTGAGGTTCTGCTGTAGTTTAATTTAAATGATTGATCAGGTTATGGTGGATATGGGGTCGCTGATCGGCAAATGTTTTCCAGTTTGTCATGCGAATATATGCTACTCATTGCTGTAAATTTAGTTGATTTTCATTATTAACAAGGACGCTTAGCATATTTGTAAAAGGATATAGGCGGACGTTTATAAGCTGGAAAATTTATATTTCATTGCATAATTCACCAAGAAAGTCTATGTTCCAAGATAATGAATAATAAAAATCTCATGAACGTTGTTGTAAAATGCATCAACGAAATTAAATCTAAATCCTCACTTGGTCATTGTAAATTTGTAGAACCACAGAAAGACGACGAATCTGAGTGTTACATGGATAATTTGTGCGGAATTTGTATTAAATGATTATGGAGCCAAGTCGCAGATAATGTACTATGTATTTGTGTGAGAGGAGGAATTATTATTATTATTATTGCTTTTATATTATTTATCCCTAATTGAGGAATTCCACTCTGCAACGATTACTGCTACCAAGTACGCAGGATGGTTGTAATTTCTGGTGTTACTGTCGATCGAACAAATCTCTCACTATCTTAGAGGTGTTCAGGATTGGGACTTTCTGGAGTTCCTTCTAGGTGTTCTTTGGGAAACCTATTGCTGTTAGCTGGCTATATACAGTCTTTGGTACCATACCGATGGTTGACACGATGATTGGGATGGTTGCTCATATCTCAGATATCTCATATCTTGCCGCAAAGAAAAAAAAATTTCTTCCTTTTTACTCTCATGTAAGGTGATCTTGTTTCAATTATTAACCCCAGGGTTCACATGTGGTGAGTATAGGCTTGGCAAACCCAAGTTCCTGAGCTGGATATCGTCATTCTTCTCTTTCTTGGTGATTCCTTTCTACTTTTCTCTCTCTCAGGGTAACTCGGGAATTTTTTTTTTTTTTTTTGGCAGATGCAGTATAAGCTCGTTTGCACCATATGGCTGAGCATTAGCTTTAGCATTAGTAGAGGCATTTGATGCAAGAAAGCAAGCTTATGCAGCATCAGCCAAAAAAAAAAAAAAAAAAAAAACCCACTTCCACTTCACCCCTCTGTTCGTTCAAAATACCTGTCCAGCTGAGCCTTAAACTTATTTAGGCTATCAACCTCCACCACAAGGGATGGAAGTCTGTTCCACCAACCAACCACTCGCTGGCAAAAGGCAAATTTCCGCACGTCTATCCTACATCTGTCTTTCCTTAATTTGAATTTATGCCCTCTCAGGTGATTATTCTGAGCTAGAGGAAGAATCCCATCAGCATTGAGCATGCTTAAACCATTCAAGGCTTTATACACCTCTATCAGATCACCTCGCTGGTGCCTAGTGTCCAGACACTGTAATTTGCAAAACTTAAGCCTTTCTTCGTAAGAGCACCCCTTTGTTCCATTCACTAATCTTGTTGCCCTTCTCTGTACTCGTTCCAGCAGCTCTACATCCTTCTTGAAATGAGGCCTCCAGACCTGTATACAGTACTCTAGGTGTGGCCTGACCATTGCCTTATACAAGGGAATAATCACCTCCTTATCCCTGCTGGAAAAATTCCTGTATATCATTGACAATACTCCATGAGCTACTCTTGCAGCCCGTCTGCACTGCTCAGAGAACTTCATATCTGCCTGCACAACCACCCCCAAGTCCCTTTCATTCTCTACCACTGTCAGTGTTGTACCACAGAGTTGATACGTTGCTCTGGGGTTGCTGTTTCCCATGTGTAGTACTTTACATTTGTCAATGTTAAACTTCATTTGCCACCTCTCAGCCCATCTGCTCAACCTTTCCAGATCCTGTTGCAGCAGCATAGTGTCAGTAGTGTCCTTGACAACCCTGCCAACCTTTGTATCGTCTGCAAACTTGGACATTAATCCCGATATACCATCATCAATATCATTTATAAATACAGAAAACAATAATGGACCCAACACTGAGCCCTGAGGGACTCCACTAATAACATCAGTCCACGATGAGCAGTGTCCATTGATTACCACTCTCTGTCTTCTCCCCCTCAACCACCCCTTTATCCACAGCAGCCATTTGCCTCCAATGTCACACTGCTCCAATTTGTGTAGCAGTCTTCCATGTGCAACAGTATCAAAAGCCTTTCTAAGATCGAAGTATATAATATCAAAGTTATTCCCTGCATCCAGTTCTTTTGCGACTGCATCATAGTATCCAATCAAGTTGGTCAGGCAAGACTTCCCCTTAACAAAACCATGCTGTGTCTGAGCTATAACTGAAGTCTTGTCTAAATGATCCTGCAGTGCTTCTTTAACCAGTGCCTCCATTAATTTTCCTGGAACAGAAGTTAAGCTCACAGGTCTATAATTACTTGTGTCAGCCTTTGATCCTCCTTTGTGAATTGGGGTCACATTTGCACATTTCCAGTCTATGGGTACCTCCCCTGAGTCCAAGGAAGCTCTCATAATTATGGCTAAGGGTTTGCTTACTTCCTTTGCTGCCTCCTTTAATATAACTGGATAGATCCCATCCACCCCGGGTGCCTTTCTTGTGTTTATCTTCAACAGTTTCTCCTCCACTTTACTCCCAGTTATTTCAAGATTCTGTAGCTTACTGCTAGAGTTGTATACACCTCTGGCATTCCCCTCGCTGAATAACTCCTCATGTGTGAATGTCGATGCAAAATATTCATTTAGTTTGTTAGCTACCTGAGCAGGATCATCAACAGTTGACCCATCAATATCAAGTGGACCAATCTGATTCATCCCTTTCCTTCTAGAGTTTACATAAGTAAAGAACTCTTTGCTGTTTTTCTTTGCATCCCTTGCCAAGGATTTCTCGTAATCTGCCTTCGCCTGCCTAACCTCCTTTGTAACTTGGTTGCATATCAACTTGTATCTATCATAGGCTTCTGTGTCATGTGTTAATTTGTAAGTATCGCATGCATTTTTCTTCTCTGCCATATGCCTCATTAGTTCATCTGACATCCATTTTGGCCTAAACCTTGAACAATATTTCTTAGTTGGTATGTAAAGCCTAATAGCTTCCAAGATAAGTTTTTCGAATGCTTCCCATTTTGACTCTGCTGTTGGTAACATCATCTTGGTCCCACTGTATAGAATTTAAATACTGTCTCAGTCCGTTGTAGTCGCCTTTACGGAAGCAATAACCCTTCCCTTTACCCCTAATGGTAGTTACCTCTTTGAGTAAATCCCACTTCAGCACACTGTGATCACTACCACCTAGTGGTTCATTTATCTGCAGATTCTTAATGCATGAAGAATCACTGCTGATAATCAAATCAAGAGTATTATTCCCTCTACTTGCCTCCCGAACATGCTGATGTAGAAAACAATCATCCAATAAATCCACAAAAGCCCTGCTAGCGTGTGAATGACCAGCCCCCAAATTCCAGTCAATATCTGGGAAATTAAAATCTCCCATTATAAGACTCTCTGATTTACTGGCCCACTCTATTTCCCTGTACAGTTTCTTATTATACTCATCAGAGTCATTAGGCCTATAGCACACTCCTACTCTCAATTTTGATCTCCCAATGCTTATGTCACACCAAACTGACTCAACACTGCACTGTCCAGCGATGTCGACTGGCTTCACTTCCTTGGTTTTTATGTGTTTCTTAACTAATAGTATAACCCCTCCCCCTTCCTATCCTGTCTATCCTTTCTGTAGACGTTGTACTCCCCAAATTCCAGTTCTGCATCCCTTATATCTGTGTGACACCACGTCTCTGATATCCCAACAATATCTGCCTGTGATGTTTTGAGCAATACTTCAAATTCATCAAATTTATTTACTAAACTCCTAGCATTGGTGTACACGCAAGTATACCTGCACCTGTTTCTATTCTTAGCTACCTTAACACAACCCATGTGTTTACTTGTACCGCAATGGCTCCCAGCAGTCTCTGAAATATCATGCATCTTGTTTTTCAGGCTTCTGCTCATTCTAATAGAAGCAGTGCAAGAATCTCTTTCACCTCTGCCAGTGGCTACTGTCAATCTATTGGTCTTTGTCTCCCCCCAAGCTAGCAGTTTTCCGACCCACCTAACACTGCCTCGATAGCATCAGCAAATATTCTTGCACTCTTTCTATTTAAGTGTATCCCATCCCTGTAGAAGCAATCTCTCCTGTTAACAAGTACAGTCCAGGCTGAAAAAAATTCTACCCCTTGAGCCTTGCACAATCTTTCCAGGGCCGAATTGATCGACAAGGCTCTCATCATATACTCCCTCCTATCGTGTCTGGGCAGAATTGCAGACACTTTCAAATTCAACCCTAATTCTCGGCTTTTGTTCAACAGTGACCTGTACTTGTTAAGTAATTCTGCTGGTCTCCTACTCTTAATATCATTAGTGCCAACGTGTACAACTATATCACCTTTTGTGCCCTTAAAAGATGATATTCGCACAACGTCATCAACCTTTGCAAGTTGATAGGTTGAATAAATTTAAGGAGGAACTGGACAGGCATTTGGAAGGAATGGTGTGATTTTTTTTTTTTTTTTTAGCTGATGCTGCATAAGCTCATACACTTGCTTTCTTGCATCACATGCCACTACTACTACTACCTCTCAGCCCATCTGCTCAACTTTTCTAGATCCTGTTGCAGCATCGTTTTTAGTAATTAGTGTCACTAACACATCGGCCAACATTCATATTGTCTGCAAACTTAGACATTAACCCTGATATACCTTCATTAATATCACTGATAGATATTGAAAAAAACAACAGGCCCAACACCAAACCCTGGGGAACTCCACTAATAACATTAATCCACAAAGAGCAGTGTCCATTGATAATCACTCTCTGTCTTCTCCCACTCAACCATCCTTTTATCCATTATAGCAACTTGCCCTTAATGCCATACTGTTCCAATTTGTACAGTAGTCTTCGAATTGCCAGTGTCAAAAGCTTTCCAAAAATCCAAGTATATGATATCAAAATTGTTTTTTACATCCAGTTCCTCTGTGACCACATCATAGTATTCAATCAAATTTGTCAGACAAGGCTTCCCCTCAACAAACCCATGCTGTTTCTGAACTATAACTGCAATCTTGTCTAGATGATCCTGCATCACTTCCTTGACCAGTGACTCCATTATTTTCCCCCAGATCAAAAGTTAGACTAACAGGTCTGTAATTACTAGTGTCACCCTTTGATCCCCTTTGTGAATTGGGGGACACATTTGCACATCTTCGGCCCATAGGGACCCCACCTGAGTCAAAGGTTGCTTTCATAATTATGGTTAAGGGTTTGCTTACTTAACTTATGTTGAATTTCAACATAAGTTAAGTAAGTGCTTTTCTTATGTTGAATTTCAACAATTTTTCCTCCACTTTGCTCTCAGTTATTACAAAATCATTTAGCTTCCTGCCAGATTTTGATAAGCTTTTGGCCTCCAATTCCCTACAAACCTCATCATGTGTGAATGTAAATGCAAAATACTCATTCAATTTATCATCAACAATCGAACCATCTATGTTAAGTGGACTAATCTGATTCATCCCCTTCAATCTAGAGTTTACATAGGTAAAGAAGTCTTTACTGTTTTTCTTTGCAGTGCTAGCCAAAGTTTTTTGTAATCTTCCTTTACTTGTCTAATGTCCTAATTAAACCATGTTATGAAAAAAAAAAAAAAAAAAAAAGAACACAAAATTATCTTGTGTCATTGTTGGGATTAGAACTCAGCCCTTTTCCACCTAGTGGGGGAAGATGGTGATTATATTCACTGTGGTACCCATAAGGACATTAGAGGATGGAAAAAACAACACAAAAGCCAAGGAACCATCATGCATGAGCACAAAAAAACAAGCTTATGAGAGATGTAAGCTGGTATGGGGAATGTATTAGCAAATGATCAAAGGAAACAAGCGTATGCAATTCAGTCAAAAAAAAAAAAAAAAACACACTACCCACATCATGTGTCCATTCCCTCTAATTATGTGCAGTTCTCTAAATTTATTCATTCAAACTACCCACTTCCATAACAATAGATGTAAATTTGTTCTAACAATCAATTACCCTCTGGCTGAAAACAAATTTCCACACATCTATCCATCAACCATCCTTTCTCAATTCAAATTAACAAAATCTTAAGTGTGTTGTGCAAAGATGAGCAAGTATATCATTGACACCAAGCTTACTCACCTCAATCAGATCTCTCAGATATTTAGTCTCCAGATACTGCAGAAGTGAAGCCTTTCCAGTTAAGGAAATGGTTTCACTTCTGCAGTTGTTCCCCCTCACTAACCTTGCTGCTCTTCTCTGCACCTGTTTCAACAGATTCACATTCTTCTGCAAATGAGCATTCCAAATCTGTATGCAGTTCTCAAAATGTGTCCAATACAACGGGATTTTTTTTTTGGCCGGTGCAGCATAAGCCTCAGGCTTCCTTGCACCATATAGCTAATAATAATAATATTCACCATATCCATGTAGGCAAAATTCCTGTACATCACTGAGAAAACTCTGAGCAGTGCTAGCAGCCCACCTTCACTACTCAGAGACCATCTCTGACTGCACATTTACCCTCCCAGGTCTTTTTCATTCTCTACTACTACAGAACTTTGCTGGAACCCTGGGTTCCTTGATTCCCACGGATCTATGCCAGAACACTGGAGCACATCAAAATATTTTCATATTAGACAGATTCAATCATGCTGAGTACCATAACCTGAGGAGTCAACATTACAGTCAGTCCTCGTATAACATGTGTTTACATTACTCGAATTCGATCATACACGATTTATAAATAAGGGAACGATATCTTATATAACACAAACCGAATTCGCTTATGCACGATTCGCCTTTGTGTTTACAAGAAATGGCAGTCGAATGCAACACGATAGGAATGAAGAGAAGATTCTGAAAATGTATTTGTTTTTTTATATCAGTGAAGGAGAAACACATTTCACCATAATAACGTAAAAACCAACACAATTCCGGCTATCAGTATAATCGCGAATGCAATTAAATCGAGTTTACTACCAGTTTATAACAGATTCCACTAGCAGAAACGCAACTGGAAATTGTTTTTATTTTATGGTAGTAACCCCTAGAAAGGTCTTTAGTAAAATGTGATGTGTTAACAGTGTATCTCTGCCTTTATGGTGTTGTTTATTCAGTTGCTACACGTGCGCAGTTTTGTTTATGTGTATCAAACGTGTCTCCTCATTTTGTAATTGTGCTTTATTCCCTAAAAATGAGTAAAATACTTAAAAGGTGTGAAAAAGAAGCATCCTGGTGAAGACACTGCAGATTCAGAGAGAAAAAGAAAAGCAATATCGATAAACAGAGGCTGACTGGGTCGAAAATTCTTCAGCAAGGGAAATTTATAGTGGCCTCATACTATGGTTTATGGCCAAAATCACTCCGGCCCACCGTGGTTTTCCCGGTAAGGCTTATGGCCAGTCTGCCTCTGTCGATAGAGAAAAATATGAAATTGTGAAATGCTTTGGGCGAAATGAAAGGCTATGTGACATTGCACGTGCTACAGACCTAAATGAGGCAACACCAGGAATTACAAAGAATGCAGAGAAATAAAAAACTTTCATAGCAGGAACTCAAAGTGTAATTAAAATCCATTAGATTAAGACACAAGGAATTGGAAGAGATGGAACAGCGTCATCTGTTTGAATCGAAAATCAAATAAAAAACAAGTTTGCTTACTATAGAAGCAAAAGCATTAGCAATATTTTATTAAGTAATACTCGTAATAAAATACGTAAGTATTTTATTACAATTATTTATTGTATTTGGTAATGTTTTGGTTACAAATGTGTGTTCAATCTTGGGTGGTCGACACCTAACCCAATTTTTCCCATAGGGCCTGTTGTTTATATTGCATGATTTTGCACTGCACGAGGGTTTCTAGGAACACAACTATACGTGCTATACGAGGACTGACTGTACTCACTCTGGGGCAATTACTTAGGAATGATAAGTAATTGCCCCAAGTAACTGCACACTTATCTGTTAGACTGATCAAAGGAACATAATGGGGCTTCTCTTCTGTAATGTTCCCCACATTCTTTGGATCTCAATCCCATGAATATATGAGATAACACTGAAAATGTCATATGGCATCAGGAACAACTGCCATTCACTCCTCAGAATTGATAAATCCAGAATACCAGACAAACATTATCATGTTGCTGGCAGGCATGATATAAATTACTGCTGCTGTGGACAACAGGGGCCCCACACAGCACATTACGTGTATCTGCTAGTGAACCACTAGCAGATACACGTTGAACAACTCAGTAGTTCAACATTAGCATGCTAATGTTGAACTACTGAGTTGTGTATCCTACCTTTTCTTGCCACACAATTTTATGATCCTCCCTCAACTTTGATAAGAGTTTCATAATGGCTTCCTATCACATTTATAACATAAATGTCACAGATACCCTACTATATGTTATGCCATTCCCCTTCATTACACAAGAGCAACGTGACGATATTCGCCAAAGGGGCCCTCCCAGTGAATCTGTGATTAACCAATTCCGCCACATACAAATTAGCCCATACCACCAGAAATGGTTTGCAACATACTAATTTAATATTAATATACGGTATACATATCTGTACAGTGTATCCAAATAAAAACATGATTATTTATAACACGACTTGTTCAGAAAGTATATCAAACTGCGGAAACATGGCGTTAATCTACACGGATATTAACAGGTTTCTCTTGTAACAGAAGGAAAAAAATTCTTGGCCTATGAAATTAAATGTTTCATATGTGTTTTACAAAACGTGTAAAATCTGTAATGATATAACCATTCCAATCTAGTAGCAGACACAAGCGTAAAGCATTTCCCAAAATTTACCTCGAAAACAGCGTCCCGTGTAAATCCATGTCGCCATCTATGAGTACCACAATTACAAGCATATGTGGACAAAAATGCCGGTTAAAAATAAAATAAGAAAGATAAAAAAAATCAGAATAATACCAACGGAAATGTCCAGAAATACACAGCAAATACCAGAAGCTATTTCACTGTAAACTTTCAATATTTTAAAAATTCAGAATTTTCAATTAGTAGATTTTTAGATTAAGAAAGAAAGTGTCTTCTTAACCCGATTCGCGTTCGTTGTGTAAACTGCCATTAGACCAAGATATACATTAGATGAACAATACACATCATTCGTGAATAACAAATAATTCCAATAGATACGTATAAATGATTCAATTTCAGTAGCAAACCAACCAAAAAACAGCAGTGCATTAGGCGTCGTTAGACTCTCCCCAACAGCGGTACTCGACCTAAGACCATGATAATTACCAAATAAATTGTGGCCAAAAAACAAGATGACCAACTAGTAAAAGAAAACATAACGAATTCAAACTACACCACTAAATTGTTAAGGGAAGAATCAAACCTCGGGGTTCAGGAATCAGGGGAAAATCAGAATCGGGACGATTAGCAAAGTGGTTACGAATTCTCTTCTCCAACGCTGAATGAAAAAAAGCAGAGCTCTAGTTTCGTGCCTCGAAAACAAGGAATTTTTATGGGCTTTATTTACATTGTTGCGAAGTTAGTCAGTGTGTTAGACTATGGTGGTATTGGTTTCATTCCCACAAGCAATGTTTTTCATCCAGACAAACACAAGACCAACCAAAGAATAGACCGATTTTCACAAGACCGATAGTACAAGACCAACACAAGACCAACCAAAGAATAGACCGATAGTACAAGGCATTTACTCTTGGTTTTCATAGCCGTTGAACAATATGAAAAAAACAGAAAAAAAAAAACTATTTGACCATAATTATAAGTAGCGTATGTATAGAACAGGCGTATATAAAGAATAGCGTATATATAGAACAGGCGTATATATAGAATAGCGTATATATAGAATAGGGACAGTGGTACTAACTTTGTACATAATCTTAGTGGCAAGCCTTTAACCAAAGCACAAGGGGCAGTCCTGGATTTAGGACCCACGTTTGCCCTTTTACCCCCCAAACCACTGGTTGCTGAGATATCCATGGGCATAGAAAGGGCAATCAGTAAATTACCGGAGTCTTTAGCCAATCAAATTCGTACGAAGACTTCCGCCATTCTATGCCAGGCAAAAACGGTGGCTCCTAAACTTAATATTAATCAGAGAAGAGCACTGAATGAGCTTAAAGGAGATGATGAAATTGTAGTGTTACCGGCGGATAAGGGTAGAGCAACAGTAGTATTAAAAAAGAAGATTATCATAAGAAAGCGTTAGATTTGTTACAAGATAGTACCACATATAAGATCATTCGGAGGTATCCATTAGCTGGTCTAGAACGAGATGTCAATAAGATTTTTCAACTCTGGTTAAAGACAGAAAAGATCTCCAAAGAAATGTTTTGGTCTATGCATGCAACGGGGTGTCAGCTTCCCAAGTTTTATGGGCTACCAAAAACACATAAACTAGGGGTTCCTTTACGACCCATTGTTTCTTTTATTGTTAGCTCTAAATGTGCTATGTCTAGATTTTTGGCAAAGCTGATTGCCTCCATAGTGGGACGATATGTATTCGTTGTTAAAGATAATAAAGAATTCGTAAGTTTTGTTAAGAGTCAGACTATAGGAGTGAATGAAATTATGATATCGTTGGATGTAGTGTCATTGTTTACATGTATTCCTATAAAACATGGGGTTCAATGTGTTAAAATGACCCTACAAAAAGATCACTTTAAGTGGTAGGTAGCATTTAAACATCGAAGATATTTGTTGTGGTGTAGAATTGTGTCTCTCGAGTACTGCTCTGTTATTTCAAGGGGTGATGTACAAGCAGGTTCACGGCACAGTTATGAGTTCTCCTATTAGCGCTATTGTGGCGAGTTTAGCCATGGAGGAATTAGAAAATAGGATTCTTGAAGGATTAGAGTTCCCTATGCGTAAGTGGAAAAGATACGTGGATGCCACGTTCACTATTGTTCAAAAGGGGAGAGAGAGGAAATGTGCTTAGTCTTCTCAACAGTTTTTCTCCGTTTCTACAGTTTACCTCAGAGGTAGAAGCAGGTGATACCCTCCCATTCCTAGATGTAATGGTATACAGAGATGGCTCCAGGCTTAAAACCACAATCTATAAGAAACCAATGTGCCAGAGCCAGTATAACCACTTTTTTTTTTTTTTTTTTATATGAAAAACCCCAAACATGAAAGGCATCAAAACCTATAGTACTTAGTACCGTGCATGGGTTCAAGGAGAGGTTTGGGGGGAGGGGAATGCCGGAAACTTTGCTCTAGAGACTAAACATGGGTTTCACCACTTCAAGCCTCCAAAAAGCAAAGTGGTGGTATTTCACCGGTTGATGAAAGTCATCTACCACCTAAATACTACAGGTCGGCGCAGATTAGGCAACATAAGAAAGCGTCGCTAAGGCACTATTTGATAGCATTGGGACTCATTGTAGTACCTCTGAGGAGAAATAGAAAGAAATTTCACGAATTGCAGCGGACCTCATGAAATGCCGTTATCCCCAGAGGGTCTTGAATAAATATAGTAGAGGAGTGGAGTTGATCCATAGAGAATTGGCTGTACCAGTTACAACAGCTTACATTCCCTACTATCCAGGCCTTATTGCAGAACGCATTGCAAGGGTATTTCGGGATTATCAAGCACGCTGTGTGCAGTTTCCGGGTCGGAGGTTGCACACAGTAGTGTCGCAAGTTAAGGACCCCCATACTAAGGGATTCTAGTAGTGGGGTTATATACGAGATTAAATGCCCGGATTGTGGAGAATGTTATGTAGGGCAAACTGGGCGGCGGCTAAGGATCGTCTCAGGGAACACACGAGTGCCATACAGACCGCAGAGTTTAATAAGTCCGCTGTTGCTGAACATTTTTGGGAAAGATAGCACCAGGTCTCCATAGAAAATGCTGTCATCCTTGATCGGGCGCATAGACTGTGGGACCGCAAGTGGCTCGAGAGCTTGTGGATTTGCTTCTCCGACAATAATACTATGAATGGGGATAGGGATAGGGGTGTGCGGCTTCACCCCCTTTTTGAGGCAATAGTCCTCTCAAAAGATGAACGTTTCTGTATACGTTCCCGAGCTGCTTCCGGTTCTGGGGCACGTGTAGGAACTTTTGTTCAAGCGCCTGATCAACCACGTGTGCCGTGAACCTGATACTTAAGGATGTGCTGCGCAAGTATTATTTCTTGTTGAGAAAGGAGGCGGACGCCCCCGGAAGTTACAATTGCACAGGTTTAACACTTTTAACTTTATATATTTTATTGTATTTTAAAATTTTGTAATTTATTTTATTCACAAACAGTTATTGTAAATAGATTTTGTTATACAGTAGTATTCTCTGTATTGTTTGTATATATACAGTATTAAATTATTTTAACTCAACGGTTGGTGTATTAATGTAATATCGTGAATAACCTAAATAAATTAAAGGCTGAGCTAAACAGACATTTAGAACGAATGGAAAGGTGAAATGGGATCGGAGGAATTTTTTTTTTTTTTGGCTGATGTTGCATAAGCTTGTTTCGTGCATCGTCTGTCTCTACTAATGCTAATGCTAATAAAAAGGCTAATGCCTGTGCCACATGCTAAGATGAATCGTTCAGATTAAATGTGTTCTCAGTTAAAAAATTAAAATTATGATAAAGGTAGTGATTTTCGCTGACACACTTCTGTAATGATGCATGATAATCTCGGATAAAGAATTATCTTAAGAAAGAAATATACAGGGATGGAACTGTATGTTAGCATTGAAAAACATATGAGGATATTAGAACGATAGGAACACAAACTTATAACTGGCGGCAGGGCCTGCACAGAAGCGGGGAATGCGTGATCAACACGCAGGCGGCAAATACCGTAAAAATTGAAAATCAGCGGTGGTACCTTACTTGCCGTAAACCACAAGCAACAGGAATCAGTTATTAGAATGCTAACCAGAGACACATCTGAATTGAAGATCCTTGGACTCTCGCGTTTGTCGTTATGAAATTTGCCAAGGCATCATTGGGAGGAACCATTCCGCTAATTGGCGTTTATCCCGTCGTGTTCTGAGAGCGGAATAAATAATGACCAGGTAGAGTAAAGGTCGTTAAATATAATGCTTTTGAGATTAATTTGCTATTTTCACTTCAACAGTCTACCTTTCTTTATTGCTTTCTTTCGATACAGTAAACAATACCCAGACTTTTTTGATGGCCATGAATAATACATTTTATAACCTTTTTATGTGTATCTGTTCTGTTTTCGTTTATGGTGGGAAATTTTTTTGCAAACTTTCTTGAAGGAGTAACTTGGGAAACGAGAGTGAGAAAAGAAACAAAAGAATTTTGCAAATCACAGAGCTTTTCATTTCCGTTATTGGGGAAAAAAAAAAAAAGTTCTGCAGCTGTTATCTAGCATCGCGTACATTTATACTACATGCCAAATTTCTCAGCTCAAGAAAAACAGTGTCAACCAGCACGACTGCATTTTTTTCTAACTTGTGATAGAAAGGGTGAAGATCTAATTAAGTAAATTTATTATCCCAGTTTTCATTACAGTAGAACCTCGCTCACTTCGGGACCAGAGGGGGGTGACCAATTAGTGGAATAGACCATTTAGTGAGGGAGAAAATAAAAAGTTAATTTGTAACCGTAAAAAACTAGGAATTATTTATTTAGATTAAATTTTAATACATATACAGTAATTTTAAAAAATTACATAAATGTATATTTAAGAACACTTTTAACTTAATTTAAAAAAAAGAAAACTTATTTACATTACAGTAATTTGAAGTTGTACATACATAATTTATTTGTTTAAAAAAAATCTGTTATTTTTGTTTGTTTTTGGTATTGTCGATATTTTTCAGTGTCCAAGTTATAAATTTGTGGTAGAAAATAATTTTTGGCATTTCTGCTTCTGTCAAGGACTGACTGTCTTCCTTATGGGAAATGGTACATTTTTTTGGTCTGTCGTCTTCTTCATCTACTAGTTCAGTAGATCCCGCAGAAACATAGGAGACAATTTCATCATCCGTAAAAATTTCGTAACCTACATCCATTGCGTCTATTTTGCACAATTTTTAACATCGTCTTCATCTAAGTTTTTGAATATTGGCAAGGTTCTGTAAATTTCTATTAAAACGTGGTATGAGATCACAATCTTCTTGTTCTGCAGTGTGAAGTTGTACTGTTTGAGATGGCCAGAGCTTATACCAGGCAGATTTTAGGGTCTTTTCAGGAACACCGTGCCACTCATTAGCTGCGTTATAGCTGGCACCCTTTATAGTATATTCCGTCCAGAACTGTTCTACCTCTAAATCGTTTTCACATCGTACCAAGTTCTATAAAAATTATTTTCTATACCGCCTCTTAAAACTCTCAATAATGCCCTGGTCCATTGGCTGTAATAGGCTAGTTGTATTAGGTGGAAGAAATATGCAATGAATGTTGTTATGGGACGAAAATTCTTTTAAATCGTCAAGGGGATGGGCAGGAGCATTGTCAATTTTCAAAATGGCTTTTTCTGGGAGGTTTTTTGTTTTAAGGTAAGAAAGAATTTTGGGACAAAATTCTTCTGTAAACCATTGCTTAAAAAATTTCTTTGTTCATCCAGGCATTATTTTAGGCATAATATTTGACAGTAAATTATAATCGGTTTTCTTAAAAGCACTTAATTTTTTTGCCTTTCCGATTACTAATGTCATTTTGTGGCCCCCACTAGCATCGGTACAAACAAGAATTGTTAAACGCTCTTCCTTACCCTAAATCCTGAAGCTGAAGATTCTGACCCAGATGTTGGTGTTCTTTTGAGAAAGTGCTTTCCAGTATAATCCAGATCGTCACAATTATACACCTATTCCGCACCCAATCCAAGATCATTAATAGAGGCACTTAGTTTTTCGCGATAACCCACTAGGATTTCACTGTTAACACCCATCTTCAATCCGTAGTTGCCGAATACCGTGCCGCTCCTTAAACCTATGGAGCCAACATTGACTTGCTTTAAAATTTGGGTCACCGTTCAATTTTGATTCATTTGGAGCGCCTTTTCGATGATAATTGGTCCACTTAATGGAATCCCTTGGGAGCGCTACTGTGCGAACCACATTAACATGGCTTCTTCCAATTTGTCGAGTGTCGCTGTAGTCAGCCCTATTCTTTTCGAAACGTTTACATTAGCAGCCTCTGTTTTGCACATAAATTCTTCAATTTTGTCCCTATTCTTTTTTTATATTTTTAATCGTGGTACGTGGGACACCATACATTTCCCAGAGTTTTGATACACTTTCACCTTTACAAGGAAGTTGTAAAATTTCATATTTTTACGGCAAATCCAGACTTTTATGAATAGCAGACATCACTTAAGTCACTCGAACACACTTAGAAACTTGAAATTAAGAAGGACTATGTGACTGCGAACAGCTCTAATGGAATACATACTGACTAAAAACTAAGTCACAGTGGAAGGGGGAGGAAGAAATTCTACGAATTAGCACTAAACAGCCAGCGAGGAAACGATCACCCTTGTTTTCTGTTTATTATTCGGGAAAGGAGTGTTTTACTGAGATATGTGTTTGAATCAGTATCTTTCAATTGAGTTCTGAGGAACATGATAATGACTTTGTTCAGTGTTATTGTCTTTCCTGCCCGCTTTATACTCTATCAAGAATATCCATTAGATTTGAGAATCAAAAAGATATGAAGACAATTCCGGGAAAAAAAAAAAAATTGGTCCTCCAAAGGTGATCAATTACAAAGGGAGACCATTTAGTGAGGTTCTGCTGTAGTTTAATTTAAATGATTGATCAGGTTATGGTGGATATGGGGTCGCTGATCGGCAAATGTTTTCCAGTTTGTCATGCGAATATATGCTACTCATTGCTGTAAATTTAGTTGATTTTCATTATTAACAAGGACGCTTAGCATATTTGTAAAAGGATATAGGCGGACGTTTATAAGCTGGAAAATTTATATTTCATTGCATAATTCACCAAGAAAGTCTATGTTCCAAGATAATGAATAATAAAAATCTCACGAACGTTGTTGTAAAATGCATCAACGAAATTAAATCTAAATCCTCACTTGGTCATTGTAAATTTGTAGAACCACAGAAAGACGACGAATCTGAGTGTTACATGGATAATTTGTGCGGAATTTGTATTAAATGATTATGGAGCCAAGTCGCAGATAATGTACTGTGTATTTGTGTGAGAGGAGGAATTATTATTATTATTATTGCTTTTATATTATTTATCCCTAATTGAGGAATTCCACTCTGCAACGATTACTGCTACCAAGTACGCAGGATGGTTGTAATTTCTGGTGTTACTGTCGATCGAACAAATCTCTCACTATCTTAGAGGTGTTCAGGATTGGGACTTTCTGGAGTTCCTTCTAGGTGTTCTTTGGGAAACCTATTGCTGTTAGCTGGCTATATACAGTCTTTGGTACCATACCGATGGTTGACACGATGATTGGGATGGTTGCTCATATCTCAGATATCTCATATCTTGCCGCAAAGAAAAAAAAATTTCTTCCTTTTTACTCTCATGTAAGGTGATCTTGTTTCAATTATTAACCCCAGGGTTCACATGTGGTGAGTATAGGCTTGGCAAACCCAAGTTCCTGAGCTGGATATCGTCATTCTTCTCTTTCTTGGTGATTCCTTTCTACTTTTCTCTCTCTCAGGGTAACTCGGGAATTTTTTTTTTTTTTTTGGCAGATGCAGTATAAGCTCGTTTGCACCATATGGCTGAGCATTAGCTTTAGCATTAGTAGAGGCATTTGATGCAAGAAAGCAAGCTTATGCAGCATCAGCCAAAAAAAAAAAAAAAAAAAAAACCCACTTCCACTTCACCCCTCTGTTCGTTCAAAATACCTGTCCAGCTGAGCCTTAAACTTATTTAGGCTATCAACCTCCACCACAAGGGATGGAAGTCTGTTCCACCAACCAACCACTCGCTGGCAAAAGGCAAATTTCCGCACGTCTATCCTACATCTGTCTTTCCTTAATTTGAATTTATGCCCTCTCAGGTGATTATTCTGAGCTAGAGGAAGAATCCCATCAGCATTGAGCATGCTTAAACCATTCAAGGCTTTATACACCTCTATCAGATCACCTCGCTGGTGCCTAGTGTCCAGACACTGTAATTTGCAAAACTTAAGCCTTTCTTCGTAAGAGCACCCCTTTGTTCCATTCACTAATCTTGTTGCCCTTCTCTGTACTCGTTCCAGCAGCTCTACATCCTTCTTGAAATGAGGCCTCCAGACCTGTATACAGTACTCTAGGTGTGGCCTGACCATTGCCTTATACAAGGGAATAATCACCTCCTTATCCCTGCTGGAAAAATTCCTGTATATCATTGACAATACTCCATGAGCTACTCTTGCAGCCCGTCTGCACTGCTCAGAGAACTTCATATCTGCCTGCACAACCACCCCCAAGTCCCTTTCATTCTCTACCACTGTCAGTGTTGTACCACAGAGTTGATACGTTGCTCTGGGGTTGCTGTTTCCCATGTGTAGTACTTTACATTTGTCAATGTTAAACTTCATTTGCCACCTCTCAGCCCATCTGCTCAACCTTTCCAGATCCTGTTGCAGCAGCATAGTGTCAGTAGTGTCCTTGACAACCCTGCCAACCTTTGTATCGTCTGCAAACTTGGACATTAATCCCGATATACCATCATCAATATCATTTATAAATACAGAAAACAATAATGGACCCAACACTGAGCCCTGAGGGACTCCACTAATAACATCAGTCCACGATGAGCAGTGTCCATTGATTACCACTCTCTGTCTTCTCCCCCTCAACCACCCCTTTATCCACAGCAGCCATTTGCCTCCAATGTCACACTGCTCCAATTTGTGTAGCAGTCTTCCATGTGCAACAGTATCAAAAGCCTTTCTAAGATCGAAGTATATAATATCAAAGTTATTCCCTGCATCCAGTTCTTTTGCGACTGCATCATAGTATCCAATCAAGTTGGTCAGGCAAGACTTCCCCTTAACAAAACCATGCTGTGTCTGAGCTATAACTGAAGTCTTGTCTAAATGATCCTGCAGTGCTTCTTTAACCAGTGCCTCCATTAATTTTCCTGGAACAGAAGTTAAGCTCACAGGTCTATAATTACTTGTGTCAGCCTTTGATCCTCCTTTGTGAATTGGGGTCACATTTGCACATTTCCAGTCTATGGGTACCTCCCCTGAGTCCAA
Organism: Mastigoproctus giganteus; assembly: GCF_048544385.1. NCBI lineage: Eukaryota > Metazoa > Arthropoda > Arachnida > Uropygi > Thelyphonidae > Mastigoproctus > Mastigoproctus giganteus. Next base: position 77,573,515 of record NC_143584.1, on the reverse strand, counting down.
GGAAGCTCTCATAATTATGGCTAAGGGTTTGCTTACTTCCTTTGCTGCCTCCTTTAATATAACTGGATAGATCCCATCCACCCCGGGTGCCTTTCTTGTGTTTATCTTCAACAGTTTCTCCTCCACTTTACTCCCAGTTATTTCAAGATTCTGTAGCTTACTGCTAGAGTTGTATACACCTCTGGCATTCCCCTCGCTGAATAACTCCTCATGTGTGAATGTCGATGCAAAATATTCATTTAGTTTGTTAGCTACCTGAGCAGGATCATCAACAGTTGACCCATCAATATCAAGTGGACCAATCTGATTCATCCCTTTCCTTCTAGAGTTTACATAAGTAAAGAACTCTTTGCTGTTTTTCTTTGCATCCCTTGCCAAGGATTTCTCGTAATCTGCCTTCGCCTGCCTAACCTCCTTTGTAACTTGGTTGCATATCAACTTGTATCTATCATAGGCTTCTGTGTCATGTGTTAATTTGTAAGTATCGCATGCATTTTTCTTCTCTGCCATATGCCTCATTAGTTCATCTGACATCCATTTTGGCCTAAACCTTGAACAATATTTCTTAGTTGGTATGTAAAGCCTAATAGCTTCCAAGATAAGTTTTTCGAATGCTTCCCATTTTGACTCTGCTGTTGGTAACATCATCTTGGTCCCACTGTATAGAATTTAAATACTGTCTCAGTCCGTTGTAGTCGCCTTTACGGAAGCAATAACCCTTCCCTTTACCCCTAATGGTAGTTACCTCTTTGAGTAAATCCCACTTCAGCACACTGTGATCACTACCACCTAGTGGTTCATTTATCTGCAGATTCTTAATGCATGAAGAATCACTGCTGATAATCAAATCAAGAGTATTATTCCCTCTACTTGCCTCCCGAACATGCTGATGTAGAAAACAATCATCCAATAAATCCACAAAAGCCCTGCTAGCGTGTGAATGACCAGCCCCCAAATTCCAGTCAATATCTGGGAAATTAAAATCTCCCATTATAAGACTCTCTGATTTACTGGCCCACTCTATTTCCCTGTACAGTTTCTTATTATACTCATCAGAGTCATTAGGCCTATAGCACACTCCTACTCTCAATTTTGATCTCCCAATGCTTATGTCACACCAAACTGACTCAACACTGCACTGTCCAGCGATGTCGACTGGCTTCACTTCCTTGGTTTTTATGTGTTTCTTAACTAATAGTATAACCCCTCCCCCTTCCTATCCTGTCTATCCTTTCTGTAGACGTTGTACTCCCCAAATTCCAGTTCTGCATCCCTTATATCTGTGTGACACCACGTCTCTGATATCCCAACAATATCTGCCTGTGATGTTTTGAGCAATACTTCAAATTCATCAAATTTATTTACTAAACTCCTAGCATTGGTGTACACGCAAGTATACCTGCACCTGTTTCTATTCTTAGCTACCTTAACACAACCCATGTGTTTACTTGTACCGCAATGGCTCCCAGCAGTCTCTGAAATATCATGCATCTTGTTTTTCAGGCTTCTGCTCATTCTAATAGAAGCAGTGCAAGAATCTCTTTCACCTCTGCCAGTGGCTACTGTCAATCTATTGGTCTTTGTCTCCCCCCAAGCTAGCAGTTTTCCGACCCACCTAACACTGCCTCGATAGCATCAGCAAATATTCTTGCACTCTTTCTATTTAAGTGTATCCCATCCCTGTAGAAGCAATCTCTCCTGTTAACAAGTACAGTCCAGGCTGAAAAAAATTCTACCCCTTGAGCCTTGCACAATCTTTCCAGGGCCGAATTGATCGACAAGGCTCTCATCATATACTCCCTCCTATCGTGTCTGGGCAGAATTGCAGACACTTTCAAATTCAACCCTAATTCTCGGCTTTTGTTCAACAGTGACCTGTACTTGTTAAGTAATTCTGCTGGTCTCCTACTCTTAATATCATTAGTGCCAACGTGTACAACTATATCACCTTTTGTGCCCTTAAAAGATGATATTCGCACAACGTCATCAACCTTTGCAAGTTGATAGGTTGAATAAATTTAAGGAGGAACTGGACAGGCATTTGGAAGGAATGGTGTGATTTTTTTTTTTTTTTTTAGCTGATGCTGCATAAGCTCATACACTTGCTTTCTTGCATCACATGCCACTACTACTACTACCTCTCAGCCCATCTGCTCAACTTTTCTAGATCCTGTTGCAGCATCGTTTTTAGTAATTAGTGTCACTAACACATCGGCCAACATTCATATTGTCTGCAAACTTAGACATTAACCCTGATATACCTTCATTAATATCACTGATAGATATTGAAAAAAACAACAGGCCCAACACCAAACCCTGGGGAACTCCACTAATAACATTAATCCACAAAGAGCAGTGTCCATTGATAATCACTCTCTGTCTTCTCCCACTCAACCATCCTTTTATCCATTATAGCAACTTGCCCTTAATGCCATACTGTTCCAATTTGTACAGTAGTCTTCGAATTGCCAGTGTCAAAAGCTTTCCAAAAATCCAAGTATATGATATCAAAATTGTTTTTTACATCCAGTTCCTCTGTGACCACATCATAGTATTCAATCAAATTTGTCAGACAAGGCTTCCCCTCAACAAACCCATGCTGTTTCTGAACTATAACTGCAATCTTGTCTAGATGATCCTGCATCACTTCCTTGACCAGTGACTCCATTATTTTCCCCCAGATCAAAAGTTAGACTAACAGGTCTGTAATTACTAGTGTCACCCTTTGATCCCCTTTGTGAATTGGGGGACACATTTGCACATCTTCGGCCCATAGGGACCCCACCTGAGTCAAAGGTTGCTTTCATAATTATGGTTAAGGGTTTGCTTACTTAACTTATGTTGAATTTCAACATAAGTTAAGTAAGTGCTTTTCTTATGTTGAATTTCAACAATTTTTCCTCCACTTTGCTCTCAGTTATTACAAAATCATTTAGCTTCCTGCCAGATTTTGATAAGCTTTTGGCCTCCAATTCCCTACAAACCTCATCATGTGTGAATGTAAATGCAAAATACTCATTCAATTTATCATCAACAATCGAACCATCTATGTTAAGTGGACTAATCTGATTCATCCCCTTCAATCTAGAGTTTACATAGGTAAAGAAGTCTTTACTGTTTTTCTTTGCAGTGCTAGCCAAAGTTTTTTGTAATCTTCCTTTACTTGTCTAATGTCCTAATTAAACCATGTTATGAAAAAAAAAAAAAAAAAAAAAGAACACAAAATTATCTTGTGTCATTGTTGGGATTAGAACTCAGCCCTTTTCCACCTAGTGGGGGAAGATGGTGATTATATTCACTGTGGTACCCATAAGGACATTAGAGGATGGAAAAAACAACACAAAAGCCAAGGAACCATCATGCATGAGCACAAAAAAACAAGCTTATGAGAGATGTAAGCTGGTATGGGGAATGTATTAGCAAATGATCAAAGGAAACAAGCGTATGCAATTCAGTCAAAAAAAAAAAAAAAAACACACTACCCACATCATGTGTCCATTCCCTCTAATTATGTGCAGTTCTCTAAATTTATTCATTCAAACTACCCACTTCCATAACAATAGATGTAAATTTGTTCTAACAATCAATTACCCTCTGGCTGAAAACAAATTTCCACACATCTATCCATCAACCATCCTTTCTCAATTCAAATTAACAAAATCTTAAGTGTGTTGTGCAAAGATGAGCAAGTATATCATTGACACCAAGCTTACTCACCTCAATCAGATCTCTCAGATATTTAGTCTCCAGATACTGCAGAAGTGAAGCCTTTCCAGTTAAGGAAATGGTTTCACTTCTGCAGTTGTTCCCCCTCACTAACCTTGCTGCTCTTCTCTGCACCTGTTTCAACAGATTCACATTCTTCTGCAAATGAGCATTCCAAATCTGTATGCAGTTCTCAAAATGTGTCCAATACAACGGGATTTTTTTTTTGGCCGGTGCAGCATAAGCCTCAGGCTTCCTTGCACCATATAGCTAATAATAATAATATTCACCATATCCATGTAGGCAAAATTCCTGTACATCACTGAGAAAACTCTGAGCAGTGCTAGCAGCCCACCTTCACTACTCAGAGACCATCTCTGACTGCACATTTACCCTCCCAGGTCTTTTTCATTCTCTACTACTACAGAACTTTGCTGGAACCCTGGGTTCCTTGATTCCCACGGATCTATGCCAGAACACTGGAGCACATCAAAATATTTTCATATTAGACAGATTCAATCATGCTGAGTACCATAACCTGAGGAGTCAACATTACAGTCAGTCCTCGTATAACATGTGTTTACATTACTCGAATTCGATCATACACGATTTATAAATAAGGGAACGATATCTTATATAACACAAACCGAATTCGCTTATGCACGATTCGCCTTTGTGTTTACAAGAAATGGCAGTCGAATGCAACACGATAGGAATGAAGAGAAGATTCTGAAAATGTATTTGTTTTTTTATATCAGTGAAGGAGAAACACATTTCACCATAATAACGTAAAAACCAACACAATTCCGGCTATCAGTATAATCGCGAATGCAATTAAATCGAGTTTACTACCAGTTTATAACAGATTCCACTAGCAGAAACGCAACTGGAAATTGTTTTTATTTTATGGTAGTAACCCCTAGAAAGGTCTTTAGTAAAATGTGATGTGTTAACAGTGTATCTCTGCCTTTATGGTGTTGTTTATTCAGTTGCTACACGTGCGCAGTTTTGTTTATGTGTATCAAACGTGTCTCCTCATTTTGTAATTGTGCTTTATTCCCTAAAAATGAGTAAAATACTTAAAAGGTGTGAAAAAGAAGCATCCTGGTGAAGACACTGCAGATTCAGAGAGAAAAAGAAAAGCAATATCGATAAACAGAGGCTGACTGGGTCGAAAATTCTTCAGCAAGGGAAATTTATAGTGGCCTCATACTATGGTTTATGGCCAAAATCACTCCGGCCCACCGTGGTTTTCCCGGTAAGGCTTATGGCCAGTCTGCCTCTGTCGATAGAGAAAAATATGAAATTGTGAAATGCTTTGGGCGAAATGAAAGGCTATGTGACATTGCACGTGCTACAGACCTAAATGAGGCAACACCAGGAATTACAAAGAATGCAGAGAAATAAAAAACTTTCATAGCAGGAACTCAAAGTGTAATTAAAATCCATTAGATTAAGACACAAGGAATTGGAAGAGATGGAACAGCGTCATCTGTTTGAATCGAAAATCAAATAAAAAACAAGTTTGCTTACTATAGAAGCAAAAGCATTAGCAATATTTTATTAAGTAATACTCGTAATAAAATACGTAAGTATTTTATTACAATTATTTATTGTATTTGGTAATGTTTTGGTTACAAATGTGTGTTCAATCTTGGGTGGTCGACACCTAACCCAATTTTTCCCATAGGGCCTGTTGTTTATATTGCATGATTTTGCACTGCACGAGGGTTTCTAGGAACACAACTATACGTGCTATACGAGGACTGACTGTACTCACTCTGGGGCAATTACTTAGGAATGATAAGTAATTGCCCCAAGTAACTGCACACTTATCTGTTAGACTGATCAAAGGAACATAATGGGGCTTCTCTTCTGTAATGTTCCCCACATTCTTTGGATCTCAATCCCATGAATATATGAGATAACACTGAAAATGTCATATGGCATCAGGAACAACTGCCATTCACTCCTCAGAATTGATAAATCCAGAATACCAGACAAACATTATCATGTTGCTGGCAGGCATGATATAAATTACTGCTGCTGTGGACAACAGGGGCCCCACACAGCACATTACGTGTATCTGCTAGTGAACCACTAGCAGATACACGTTGAACAACTCAGTAGTTCAACATTAGCATGCTAATGTTGAACTACTGAGTTGTGTATCCTACCTTTTCTTGCCACACAATTTTATGATCCTCCCTCAACTTTGATAAGAGTTTCATAATGGCTTCCTATCACATTTATAACATAAATGTCACAGATACCCTACTATATGTTATGCCATTCCCCTTCATTACACAAGAGCAACGTGACGATATTCGCCAAAGGGGCCCTCCCAGTGAATCTGTGATTAACCAATTCCGCCACATACAAATTAGCCCATACCACCAGAAATGGTTTGCAACATACTAATTTAATATTAATATACGGTATACATATCTGTACAGTGTATCCAAATAAAAACATGATTATTTATAACACGACTTGTTCAGAAAGTATATCAAACTGCGGAAACATGGCGTTAATCTACACGGATATTAACAGGTTTCTCTTGTAACAGAAGGAAAAAAATTCTTGGCCTATGAAATTAAATGTTTCATATGTGTTTTACAAAACGTGTAAAATCTGTAATGATATAACCATTCCAATCTAGTAGCAGACACAAGCGTAAAGCATTTCCCAAAATTTACCTCGAAAACAGCGTCCCGTGTAAATCCATGTCGCCATCTATGAGTACCACAATTACAAGCATATGTGGACAAAAATGCCGGTTAAAAATAAAATAAGAAAGATAAAAAAAATCAGAATAATACCAACGGAAATGTCCAGAAATACACAGCAAATACCAGAAGCTATTTCACTGTAAACTTTCAATATTTTAAAAATTCAGAATTTTCAATTAGTAGATTTTTAGATTAAGAAAGAAAGTGTCTTCTTAACCCGATTCGCGTTCGTTGTGTAAACTGCCATTAGACCAAGATATACATTAGATGAACAATACACATCATTCGTGAATAACAAATAATTCCAATAGATACGTATAAATGATTCAATTTCAGTAGCAAACCAACCAAAAAACAGCAGTGCATTAGGCGTCGTTAGACTCTCCCCAACAGCGGTACTCGACCTAAGACCATGATAATTACCAAATAAATTGTGGCCAAAAAACAAGATGACCAACTAGTAAAAGAAAACATAACGAATTCAAACTACACCACTAAATTGTTAAGGGAAGAATCAAACCTCGGGGTTCAGGAATCAGGGGAAAATCAGAATCGGGACGATTAGCAAAGTGGTTACGAATTCTCTTCTCCAACGCTGAATGAAAAAAAGCAGAGCTCTAGTTTCGTGCCTCGAAAACAAGGAATTTTTATGGGCTTTATTTACATTGTTGCGAAGTTAGTCAGTGTGTTAGACTATGGTGGTATTGGTTTCATTCCCACAAGCAATGTTTTTCATCCAGACAAACACAAGACCAACCAAAGAATAGACCGATTTTCACAAGACCGATAGTACAAGACCAACACAAGACCAACCAAAGAATAGACCGATAGTACAAGGCATTTACTCTTGGTTTTCATAGCCGTTGAACAATATGAAAAAAACAGAAAAAAAAAACTATTTGACCATAATTATAAGTAGCGTATGTATAGAACAGGCGTATATAAAGAATAGCGTATATATAGAACAGGCGTATATATAGAATAGCGTATATATAGAATAGGGACAGTGGTACTAACTTTGTACATAATCTTAGTGGCAAGCCTTTAACCAAAGCACAAGGGGCAGTCCTGGATTTAGGACCCACGTTTGCCCTTTTACCCCCCAAACCACTGGTTGCTGAGATATCCATGGGCATAGAAAGGGCAATCAGTAAATTACCGGAGTCTTTAGCCAATCAAATTCGTACGAAGACTTCCGCCATTCTATGCCAGGCAAAAACGGTGGCTCCTAAACTTAATATTAATCAGAGAAGAGCACTGAATGAGCTTAAAGGAGATGATGAAATTGTAGTGTTACCGGCGGATAAGGGTAGAGCAACAGTAGTATTAAAAAAGAAGATTATCATAAGAAAGCGTTAGATTTGTTACAAGATAGTACCACATATAAGATCATTCGGAGGTATCCATTAGCTGGTCTAGAACGAGATGTCAATAAGATTTTTCAACTCTGGTTAAAGACAGAAAAGATCTCCAAAGAAATGTTTTGGTCTATGCATGCAACGGGGTGTCAGCTTCCCAAGTTTTATGGGCTACCAAAAACACATAAACTAGGGGTTCCTTTACGACCCATTGTTTCTTTTATTGTTAGCTCTAAATGTGCTATGTCTAGATTTTTGGCAAAGCTGATTGCCTCCATAGTGGGACGATATGTATTCGTTGTTAAAGATAATAAAGAATTCGTAAGTTTTGTTAAGAGTCAGACTATAGGAGTGAATGAAATTATGATATCGTTGGATGTAGTGTCATTGTTTACATGTATTCCTATAAAACATGGGGTTCAATGTGTTAAAATGACCCTACAAAAAGATCACTTTAAGTGGTAGGTAGCATTTAAACATCGAAGATATTTGTTGTGGTGTAGAATTGTGTCTCTCGAGTACTGCTCTGTTATTTCAAGGGGTGATGTACAAGCAGGTTCACGGCACAGTTATGAGTTCTCCTATTAGCGCTATTGTGGCGAGTTTAGCCATGGAGGAATTAGAAAATAGGATTCTTGAAGGATTAGAGTTCCCTATGCGTAAGTGGAAAAGATACGTGGATGCCACGTTCACTATTGTTCAAAAGGGGAGAGAGAGGAAATGTGCTTAGTCTTCTCAACAGTTTTTCTCCGTTTCTACAGTTTACCTCAGAGGTAGAAGCAGGTGATACCCTCCCATTCCTAGATGTAATGGTATACAGAGATGGCTCCAGGCTTAAAACCACAATCTATAAGAAACCAATGTGCCAGAGCCAGTATAACCACTTTTTTTTTTTTTTTTTATATGAAAAACCCCAAACATGAAAGGCATCAAAACCTATAGTACTTAGTACCGTGCATGGGTTCAAGGAGAGGTTTGGGGGGAGGGGAATGCCGGAAACTTTGCTCTAGAGACTAAACATGGGTTTCACCACTTCAAGCCTCCAAAAAGCAAAGTGGTGGTATTTCACCGGTTGATGAAAGTCATCTACCACCTAAATACTACAGGTCGGCGCAGATTAGGCAACATAAGAAAGTGTCGCTAAGGCACTATTTGATAGCATTGGGACTCATTGTAGTACCTCTGAGGAGAAATAGAAAGAAATTTCACGAATTGCAGCGGACCTCATGAAATGCCGTTATCCCCAGAGGGTCTTGAATAAATATAGTAGAGGAGTGGAGTTGATCCATAGAGAATTGGCTGTACCAGTTACAACAGCTTACATTCCCTACTATCCAGGCCTTATTGCAGAACGCATTGCAAGGGTATTTCGGGATTATCAAGCACGCTGTGTGCAGTTTCCGGGTCGGAGGTTGCACACAGTAGTGTCGCAAGTTAAGGACCCCCATACTAAGGGATTCTAGTAGTGGGGTTATATACGAGATTAAATGCCCGGATTGTGGAGAATGTTATGTAGGGCAAACTGGGCGGCGGCTTAAGGATCGTCTCAGGGAACACACGAGTGCCATACAGACCGCAGAGTTTAATAAGTCCGCTGTTGCTGAACATTTTTGGGAAAGATAGCACCAGGTCTCCATAGAAAATGCTGTCATCCTTGATCGGGCGCATAGACTGTGGGACCGCAAGTGGCTCGAGAGCTTGTGGATTTGCTTCTCCGACAATAATACTATGAATGGGGATAGGGATAGGGGTGTGCGGCTTCACCCCCTTTTTGAGGCAATAGTCCTCTCAAAAGATGAACGTTTCTGTATACGTTCCCGAGCTGCTTCCGGTTCTGGGGCACGTGTAGGAACTTTTGTTCAAGCGCCTGATCAACCACGTGTGCCGTGAACCTGATACTTAAGGATGTGCTGCGCAAGTATTATTTCTTGTTGAGAAAGGAGGCGGACGCCCCCGGAAGTTACAATTGCACAGGTTTAACACTTTTAACTTTATATATTTTATTGTATTTTAAAATTTTGTAATTTATTTTATTCACAAACAGTTATTGTAAATAGATTTTGTTATACAGTAGTATTCTCTGTATTGTTTGTATATATACAGTATTAAATTATTTTAACTCAACGGTTGGTGTATTAATGTAATATCGTGAATAACCTAAATAAATTAAAGGCTGAGCTAAACAGACATTTAGAACGAATGGAAAGGTGAAATGGGATCGGAGGAATTTTTTTTTTTTTTTGGCTGATGTTGCATAAGCTTGTTTCGTGCATCGTCTGTCTCTACTAATGCTAATGCTAATAAAAAGGCTAATGCCTGTGCCACATGCTAAGATGAATCGTTCAGATTAAATGTGTTCTCAGTTAAAAAATTAAAATTATGATAAAGGTAGTGATTTTCGCTGACACACTTCTGTAATGATGCATGATAATCTCGGATAAAGAATTATCTTAAGAAAGAAATATACAGGGATGGAACTGTATGTTAGCATTGAAAAACATATGAGGATATTAGAACGATAGGAACACAAACTTATAACTGGCGGCAGGGCCTGCACAGAAGCGGGGAATGCGTGATCAACACGCAGGCGGCAAATACCGTAAAAATTGAAAATCAGCGGTGGTACCTTACTTGCCGTAAACCACAAGCAACAGGAATCAGTTATTAGAATGCTAACCAGAGACACATCTGAATTGAAGATCCTTGGACTCTCGCGTTTGTCGTTATGAAATTTGCCAAGGCATCATTGGGAGGAACCATTCCGCTAATTGGCGTTTATCCCGTCGTGTTCTGAGAGCGGAATAAATAATGACCAGGTAGAGTAAAGGTCGTTAAATATAATGCTTTTGAGATTAATTTGCTATTTTCACTTCAACAGTCTACCTTTCTTTATTGCTTTCTTTCGATACAGTAAACAATACCCAGACTTTTTTGATGGCCATGAATAATACATTTTATAACCTTTTTATGTGTATCTGTTCTGTTTTCGTTTATGGTGGGAAATTTTTTTGCAAACTTTCTTGAAGGAGTAACTTGGGAAACGAGAGTGAGAAAAGAAACAAAAGAATTTTGCAAATCACAGAGCTTTTCATTTCCGTTATTGGGGAAAAAAAAAAAAAAGTTCTGCAGCTGTTATCTAGCATCGCGTACATTTATACTACATGCCAAATTTCTCAGCTCAAGAAAAACAGTGTCAACCAGCACGACTGCATTTTTTTCTAACTTGTGATAGAAAGGGTGAAGATCTAATTAAGTAAATTTATTATCCCAGTTTTCATTACAGTAGAACCTCGCTCACTTCGGGACCAGAGGGGGGTGACCAATTAGTGGAATAGACCATTTAGTGAGGGAGAAAATAAAAAGTTAATTTGTAACCGTAAAAAACTAGGAATTATTTATTTAGATTAAATTTTAATACATATACAGTAATTTTAAAAAATTACATAAATGTATATTTAAGAACACTTTTAACTTAATTTAAAAAAAAGAAAACTTATTTACATTACAGTAATTTGAAGTTGTACATACATAATTTATTTGTTTAAAAAAAATCTGTTATTTTTGTTTGTTTTTGGTATTGTCGATATTTTTCAGTGTCCAAGTTATAAATTTGTGGTAGAAAATAATTTTTGGCATTTCTGCTTCTGTCAAGGACTGACTGTCTTCCTTATGGGAAATGGTACATTTTTTTGGTCTGTCGTCTTCTTCATCTACTAGTTCAGTAGATCCCGCAGAAACATAGGAGACAATTTCATCATCCGTAAAAATTTCGTAACCTACATCCATTGCGTCTATTTTGCACAATTTTTAACATCGTCTTCATCTAAGTTTTTGAATATTGGCAAGGTTCTGTAAATTTCTATTAAAACGTGGTATGAGATCACAATCTTCTTGTTCTGCAGTGTGAAGTTGTACTGTTTGAGATGGCCAGAGCTTATACCAGGCAGATTTTAGGGTCTTTTCAGGAACACCGTGCCACTCATTAGCTGCGTTATAGCTGGCACCCTTTATAGTATATTCCGTCCAGAACTGTTCTACCTCTAAATCGTTTTCACATCGTACCAAGTTCTATAAAAATTATTTTCTATACCGCCTCTTAAAACTCTCAATAATGCCCTGGTCCATTGGCTGTAATAGGCTAGTTGTATTAGGTGGAAGAAATATGCAATGAATGTTGTTATGGGACGAAAATTCTTTTAAATCGTCAAGGGGATGGGCAGGAGCATTGTCAATTTTCAAAATGGCTTTTTCTGGGAGGTTTTTTGTTTTAAGGTAAGAAAGAATTTTGGGACAAAATTCTTCTGTAAACCATTGCTTAAAAAATTTCTTTGTTCATCCAGGCATTATTTTAGGCATAATATTTGACAGTAAATTATAATCGGTTTTCTTAAAAGCACTTAATTTTTTTGCCTTTCCGATTACTAATGTCATTTTGTGGCCCCCACTAGCATCGGTACAAACAAGAATTGTTAAACGCTCTTCCTTACCCTAAATCCTGAAGCTGAAGATTCTGACCCAGATGTTGGTGTTCTTTTGAGAAAGTGCTTTCCAGTATAATCCAGATCGTCACAATTATACACCTATTCCGCACCCAATCCAAGATCATTAATAGAGGCACTTAGTTTTTCGCGATAACCCACTAGGATTTCACTGTTAACACCCATCTTCAATCCGTAGTTGCCGAATACCGTGCCGCTCCTTAAACCTATGGAGCCAACATTGACTTGCTTTAAAATTTGGGTCACCGTTCAATTTTGATTCATTTGGAGCGCCTTTTCGATGATAATTGGTCCACTTAATGGAATCCCTTGGGAGCGCTACTGTGCGAACCACATTAACATGGCTTCTTCCAATTTGTCGAGTGTCGCTGTAGTCAGCCCTATTCTTTTCGAAACGTTTACATTAGCAGCCTCTGTTTTGCACATAAATTCTTCAATTTTGTCCCTATTCTTTTTTTATATTTTTAATCGTGGTACGTGGGACACCATACATTTCCCAGAGTTTTGATACACTTTCACCTTTACAAGGAAGTTGTAAAATTTCATATTTTTACGGCAAATCCAGACTTTTATGAATAGCAGACATCACTTAAGTCACTCGAACACACTTAGAAACTTGAAATTAAGAAGGACTATGTGACTGCGAACAGCTCTAATGGAATACATACTGACTAAAAACTAAGTCACAGTGGAAGGGGGAGGAAGAAATTCTACGAATTAGCACTAAACAGCCAGCGAGGAAACGATCACCCTTGTTTTCTGTTTATTATTCGGGAAAGGAGTGTTTTACTGAGATATGTGTTTGAATCAGTATCTTTCAATTGAGTTCTGAGGAACATGATAATGACTTTGTTCAGTGTTATTGTCTTTCCTGCCCGCTTTATACTCTATCAAGAATATCCATTAGATTTGAGAATCAAAAAGATATGAAGACAATTCCGGGAAAAAAAAAAAAATTGGTCCTCCAAAGGTGATCAATTACAAAGGGAGACCATTTAGTGAGGTTCTGCTGTAGTTTAATTTAAATGATTGATCAGGTTATGGTGGATATGGGGTCGCTGATCGGCAAATGTTTTCCAGTTTGTCATGCGAATATATGCTACTCATTGCTGTAAATTTAGTTGATTTTCATTATTAACAAGGACGCTTAGCATATTTGTAAAAGGATATAGGCGGACGTTTATAAGCTGGAAAATTTATATTTCATTGCATAATTCACCAAGAAAGTCTATGTTCCAAGATAATGAATAATAAAAATCTCATGAACGTTGTTGTAAAATGCATCAACGAAATTAAATCTAAATCCTCACTTGGTCATTGTAAATTTGTAGAACCACAGAAAGACGACGAATCTGAGTGTTACATGGATAATTTGTGCGGAATTTGTATTAAATGATTATGGAGCCAAGTCGCAGATAATGTACTGTGTATTTGTGTGAGAGGAGGAATTATTATTATTATTATTGCTTTTATATTATTTATCCCTAATTGAGGAATTCCACTCTGCAACGATTACTGCTACCAAGTACGCAGGATGGTTGTAATTTCTGGTGTTACTGTCGATCGAACAAATCTCTCACTATCTTAGAGGTGTTCAGGATTGGGACTTTCTGGAGTTCCTTCTAGGTGTTCTTTGGGAAACCTATTGCTGTTAGCTGGCTATATACAGTCTTTGGTACCATACCGATGGTTGACACGATGATTGGGATGGTTGCTCATATCTCAGATATCTCATATCTTGCCGCAAAGAAAAAAAAATTTCTTCCTTTTTACTCTCATGTAAGGTGATCTTGTTTCAATTATTAACCCCAGGGTTCACATGTGGTGAGTATAGGCTTGGCAAACCCAAGTTCCTGAGCTGGATATCGTCATTCTTCTCTTTCTTGGTGATTCCTTTCTACTTTTCTCTCTCTCAGGGTAACTCGGGAATTTTTTTTTTTTTTTTGGCAGATGCAGTATAAGCTCGTTTGCACCATATGGCTGAGCATTAGCTTTAGCATTAGTAGAGGCATTTGATGCAAGAAAGCAAGCTTATGCAGCATCAGCCAAAAAAAAAAAAAAAAAAAAAAACCCACTTCCACTTCACCCCTCTGTTCGTTCAAAATACCTGTCCAGCTGAGCCTTAAACTTATTTAGGCTATCAACCTCCACCACAAGGGATGGAAGTCTGTTCCACCAACCAACCACTCGCTGGCAAAAGGCAAATTTCCGCACGTCTATCCTACATCTGTCTTTCCTTAATTTGAATTTATGCCCTCTCAGGTGATTATTCTGAGCTAGAGGAAGAATCCCATCAGCATTGAGCATGCTTAAACCATTCAAGGCTTTATACACCTCTATCAGATCACCTCGCTGGTGCCTAGTCTCCAGACACTGTAATTTGCAAAACTTAAGCCTTTCTTCGTAAGAGCACCCCTTTGTTCCATTCACTAATCTTGTTGCCCTTCTCTGTACTCGTTCCAGCAGCTCTACATCCTTCTTGAAATGAGGCCTCCAGACCTGTATACAGTACTCTAGGTGTGGCCTGACCATTGCCTTATACAAGGGAATAATCACCTCCTTATCCCTGCTGGAAAAATTCCTGTATATCATTGACAATACTCCATGAGCTACTCTTGCAGCCCGTCTGCACTGCTCAGAGAACTTCATATCTGCCTGCACAACCACCCCCAAGTCCCTTTCATTCTCTACCACTGTCAGTGTTGTACCACAGAGTTGATACGTTGCTCTGGGGTTGCTGTTTCCCATGTGTAGTACTTTACATTTGTCAATGTTAAACTTCATTTGCCACCTCTCAGCATCTGCTCAACCTTTCCAGATCCTGTTGCAGCAGCATAGTGTCAGTAGTGTCCTTGACAACCCTGCCAACCTTTGTATCGTCTGCAAACTTGGACATTAATCCCGATATACCATCATCAATATCATTTATAAATACAGAAAACAATAATGGACCCAACATTGAGCCCTGAGGGACTCCACTAATAACATCAGTCCACGATGAGCAGTGTCCATTGATTACCACTCTCTGTCTTCTCCCCCTCAACCACCCCTTTATCCACAGCAGCCATTTGCCTCCAATGTCACACTGCTCCAATTTGTGTAGCAGTCTTCCATGTGCAACAGTATCAAAAGCCTTTCTAAGATCGAAGTATATAATATCAAAGTTATTCCCTGCATCCAGTTCTTTTGCGACTGCATCATAGTATCCAATCAAGTTGGTCAGGCAAGACTTCCCCTTAACAAAACCATGCTGTGTCTGAGCTATAACTGAAGTCTTGTCTAAATGATCCTGCAGTGCTTCTTTAACCAGTGCCTCCATTAATTTTCCTGGAACAGAAGTTAAGCTCACAGGTCTATAATTACTTGTGTCAGCCTTTGATCCTCCTTTGTGAATTGGGGTCACATTTGCACATTTCCAGTCTATGGGTACCTCCCCTGAGTCCAAGGAAGCTCTCATAATTATGGCTAAGGGTTTGCTTACTTCCTTTGCTGCCTCCTTTAATATAACTGGATAGATCCCATCCACCCCGGGTGCCTTTCTTGTGTTTATCTTCAACAGTTTCTCCTCCACTTTACTCCCAGTTATTTCAAGATTCTGTAGCTTACTGCTAGAGTTGTATACACCTCTGGCATTCCCCTCGCTGAATAACTCCTCATGTGTGAATGTCGATGCAAAATATTCATTTAGTTTGTTAGCTACCTGAGCAGGATCATCAACAGTTGACCCATCAATATCAAGTGGACCAATCTGATTCATCCCTTTCCTTCTAGAGTTTACATAAGTAAAGAACTCTTTGCTGTTTTTCTTTGCATCCCTTGCCAAGGATTTCTCGTAATCTGCCTTCGCCTGCCTAACCTCCTTTGTAACTTGGTTGCATATCAACTTGTATCTATCATAGGCTTCTGTGTCATGTGTTAATTTGTATGTATCCCATGCATTTTTCTTCTCTGCCATATGCCTCATTAGTTCATCTGACATCCATTTTGGCCTAAACCATGAACAATATTTCTTAGTTGGTATGTAAAGCCTAGTAGCTTCCAAGATAAGTTCTTTGAATGCTTCCCATTTTGAATTTGCTGTTGGTAACATCATCAGTTGGTCCCACTGTATAGAATTTAAATACTGTCTCAGTCCATCGTAGTCGCCTTTACGGAAGCAATAACCCTTCCCTTTACCCCTAATGGTAGTTACCTCTTTGAGTAAATCCCACTTCAGCACACTGTGATCACTGCCACCTAGTGGTTCATTTATCTGCAGATTCTTAATGCATGAAGAATCACTGCTGATAATCAAATCAAGAGTATTACTCCCTCTAGTTGCCTCCCGAACATGCTGATGTAGAAAACAATCATCCAATAAATCCACAAAAGCCCTGCTAGTGTGTGAGTATCCACCCCCCAAATTCCCGTCAATATCTGGGAAATTAAAATCTCCCATTATAAGACTTTCTGATTTACTGGCCCACTCTATTTCCCTGTACAGTTCCTTATTATACTCATCAGAGTCATTAGGC
Source organism: Mastigoproctus giganteus (assembly GCF_048544385.1). Taxonomy (NCBI): domain Eukaryota; kingdom Metazoa; phylum Arthropoda; class Arachnida; order Uropygi; family Thelyphonidae; genus Mastigoproctus; species Mastigoproctus giganteus. The sequence continues at coordinate 77,556,707 of NC_143584.1, read as the reverse complement.
CTATAGCGCACTCCTACTCTCAATTTTAATCTTCCAATGTTTTGTGTCACACCAAACTGACTCCACACTGCACTGCACTGTCCAGCGATGTCGACTGGCTTCACTTCCTTGGTTTTTATGTGTTTCGTAACTAATAGCATAACACCTCCCCCCTTCCTATCCTGTCTATCCTTTCTGTAGACGTTGTACTCCCCAAATTGCAGTTCCGCATCCCTTATATCTGTGTGACACCACGTCTCTGATATCCCAACAATATCTGCCTTCGATGTTTTGAGCATTTTGAGCAATACCTCAAATTCATCAAATTTATTTACTAAACTCCTAGCATTGGTGTCCACGCAAGTATACCTGCACCTGTTTCTATTCTTAGCTACCCTAACACAACCCATGTGTTTACTTGTACCGCAAGTACAGTCCAGGCTGAAAAAAAATTCTACCCCTTGAGCCTTGCACAATCTTTCCAGGGCCGAATTGATCGACAAGGCTCTCATCATATACTCCCTCCTATCGTGTCTGGGCAGAATTGCAGACACTTGCAAATTCAACCTTAATTCTCGGCTTTTGTTCAACAGTGACCTGTACTTGTTAAGTAATTCTGCCGGTCTCCCACTCTTAATATTATTAGTGCCAACGTGTACAACTATATAACCTTTTGTGCCCTTAAAAGATGAGTGTGTAGTGTGTAGTTGTGTAGTTCGTGGCGTCGTGGTAGCATAGGTTACCGTGGCTTGCGTCATTGTAAGTGAATGTTATATTGGTAAATTAACCTTTACAATAATAATGGTGAACCATATTTAGCAGTCCCTTAAGACATCGAAACTAATTTACCCGTCCGTATTATGAGGAGAAAATTTATTTTATTATGCACTTGTTCGAAGGAAAATTGGGAGCCTGTTGCAATTCGCGTGAATAGGTAATTAATAAATGGGTTTAGGAAATTTGCCATTAGCCAGCGGGTGGTTAATTGCTGGAACAAACTTCCATCTGTCGTTGTGGAAGTTGATAGGTTGAATAAATTTAAAGGGGAACTGGACAGGCATTTGGAGGGAATGGTGTGATTTTTTTTTTTTTTTTTTTGTCTGATGTTGCATAAGCTCATACATTTGCTTTCTTGCATCACATGCCACTACTACTACTACGTAATATCTGTACTGTACGCATGTGATACTCATATCCGATTATGTTGTAGGTGGCGTTATAATCACAATCTTGGACCTGAATGTTGTGTAGTTCGTGGCGTCGTGGTAGCATAGGTTACCGTGGCTTGCGTCATTGTAAGTGAATGTTATATTGGTAAATTAACCTTTACAAAATATTCGAAAATATGCTTATCGGCTTTTAATACATGAATTTTTTTACAACTGTGTGTGTGTGTCGATACTTCCTTACCGAACGCCATTTGATTTACAGTTATAGTTCTTTCATGGGCACCGCCGAGGTTTAATTTTCAATTAAAGTTAGTGAAAATGCGTCAAAACTATGCATAGTAAATTAACCGAAGTTATTATAGTGGCGTCGTTTCGGTATATTATTATTAGCATTAGCCATATGGTGCATGGAAGCTTGAGACTTATGCTGCACCAGCCGAAAAAAAAAAAAAAAAAATTCCTGCATTATGCTGAGACACAGAGAGTCAGAAATAGAAAGGAATCACCAAGACAGCAAGTAGGAAGATTGATGATATCCAGCTCAGGACACTGGGTTTGCCAAGCCCATACTCACCAGATGTGAGCCCTGCAGGATAGATCTGCGGAAGTATGCCTTCAACCAGCCACGAGTGGTTGACTGTTGGAATGGGCTTCCATCTGTTGTTGTGAAAATGGATGGTTTGAATAAATCCCAGGAAGAACTAGACAAATTGCAGTTTAACATTGACAGATCTCTCTCTCTCTCAGGGTAACTTCGGAAATATTTTTTGGCTGGTGCAGCATAAGCCTCAGGGTTCATTGCACCACATAGCTAATAATAAAAATGTAAAGTACTTTATATTCCAGACACTATAAAGTACTTTATATTCCAGACTCCAGACACTGTAATTTGCAAATTACAGTGTCTGGAGACTAGGCACCAGCAAGGTTTAAGCCTTGAATGGTTTAAGCATGCTTAATGCTGATGGGATTCTTCCTCTAGCTCAGAAAAATCACCTGAGAGGGCATAAATTCAAATTGAGGAAAGACAGATGTAGGATAGACGTGTGGAAATTTGCCTTTAGCCAGCGGGTCGTTGGTTGGTGGAACAGACTTCCATCCTTTGTAGTGGAGGTTGATAGCCTAAATAAGTTTAAGGCTCAGCTGGACAGGTATTTTGAACGAACAGAGGGGTGAAGTAGTGGGTTTTTTTTTTTTTTTTTTTTGGCTGATGCTGCATAAGCTTGCTTTCTTGCATCAAATGCCTCTACTAATGCTAATATGGGTAGCAGTAACCCCAGAGGCCCACATCTGGTGAGTATAGGCTTGGCACCCCCAGCGTCCTGAGCTGGATATCATCATTCTTGGTGATTCCCTTCTACTTCTATCTCTCTCTCTCCCTCCCTCTCTCTCTCTCTTGGGGTAATTCATATTTTATTATATATATATATATATATATATATATATATATATTTTTTTTTTTTTTTGGCTGGTGTAGCATAAGCCTGAGGTTTCTTTGCATCATATAGCTAATAATAATAATAACCCCAGAGTAATGTACCAACTAGGTGGTACTACACAGTGGTGTAGCCAGGTTTTGAAGTGATGGGAAGCAAAGGGATAAAATGGGTGCCAATTGTTTATTTGAATGTAATTTTTTTTATAGTTTTCATTCCACTATTCCAATTAAGAAAATTATGGAAAAATAATTTATTGTATATGAGAGCACGTGAACCATTAGGTTTTTGTGAATAAAAACCTTTAAATCAGTTATCTTACATAGTAGTTACTTCTAGTGTAGTGAAGGATGCAAATAAACTATAATCTTAAATAATGCTTTATTAAATGTAATCTTACAAAAACGTACATGAGCATTAGTAATTTCCTATTAATTTAAGCTTTTTTGCATCAAAGTTTCATTTATGCAAAGTAATCAAATTAAAAGATATAGCTGTATAAATGATATTTGAAAAGTAATATGTCTTGTAACTCTTCTCTTTATTAGCAGAAAGCTGCCTTAAACCAATGCCATGTGTACATGTAATTTAAAAGACTGAATACAGAATATATGAATCATTGACTCGGATAAATAAATCAACCTTAAATCAATCTGGCTTATCATAAATTGAATTATAACTACAGCTTGTCTTAGGCAGCATAACAGCATTATTTACAAGTTTACAACAGCCTCTTTCATCTTGATTTCATTCTTGCAAAGTGGTCTATTACAATCTCATGATCAATGTCATTAGCCATGAATCTTTCAGTGGACAACAGAGCAAGTCCTGACAACCTGTCTTCTGCCATCATCATCATTATCAGCCATTATCATCCACTGCAGGATGAAGGCCTCTCCAGCAACTTTCCAGTTCCTTCTGTTTTGACCACTGGCCATCCATTTACTACCCACAAACTCATGAATTTCATCTATCCATCTCCGCCTTTGTCTTCCAGGTTTTCTTCCATTTTCTTAGTCCGTCTGACATCGTGTCTTCGAGCTATGTGTCCTGCCCAAGACCATTTTATTTCTTTAGTTTTGATAAGAATGTTCTTTACTTGAGTTTGCTGCCTAATCCATGTGTTTCTCTTCTTATCTAACAGTCTGATTCCCCATATAATTCGTTCCATTCTTTGCTGTGTAGTTCTCAGCTTCTCTTCCATTCTTTTGGTGAGTGCCCAAGTTTTGCTTCCATAAGTCATGGTGGGGAGTATACATTGGTTCATTATTTTACGTTTCAGACAAACTGGGATATTGCTCTTCAGTATGTGACTATATTTCCTGAATGCTATCCATCCAAAATTTATTCTTCTCTTGACTTCCAGCCATTTATCATTATTACAGCTAATAACTTGTCCCAGATAAGTATATGACTCCACCTTTTCAATTACTGCTCCTCCAGTCATTGTTTCCCTTTCTGTGGCATACTTCTGCCATAGTTGATCTCAAATATGACTTAACAAGCTTAAGTCTGCTGAAAGAACGTTCAGCTGCAGAACTGCTAATGGGTAGTGTCATGTGAATTCTATACATTGTTGAAAGATTGAGGTACTAGCATGCAAATCATTTGCAATTAAGAACTTCAGTACATTGTTTATGGTCAGTTCATTGTCACTTGAATACTTGCTGCAAAACATTTTTCTACAAAGATTTTTAAATGACAAAAACCCTGGCATGAGTTCATCTTTACAATCATCATCAGTGTGGGTTCATTTATTTGCCAAAAATTCAACTTTGCATAAATTATCATCTTCTTCAAAATATTTTGAGTCAAGACCTTCAAACTTTGTAGCTATATCTTTAAACTTTTCAAATCTACTCTTAACAGAATCTAGCGATACCAAAAAAGTTTCACAAACAAATTTCCTTCTGGCACCCCTTATGCCTTCCTCTTGAGCAAGTTCTTCATGATACCTCATTTTCTTGCACATTCTCTATTTATTTATCTGTACTTGTTATAGTACATTTCTGAGCAAGTGCAGTTGCTTCTTCCTCCAGCTCTTTTAGTGTATTATCATAGTCACTTCTAAATCTGTCAGATACACTTCAAAACTTTGAATAAAGCTTGTAGCAATGACCGTGTAAAAAAAAAAAAAAGTGCAGCCATTATCAACCCACTGCAGGATGGAAGCCTCCTCAACAATTCATGCTGAGGGAAATGGACTATAATCTGCCATGCTGGTCTAGTGTGGGTTGGCAGATCGACTGTATTCAGCAGTCAGGGGCTTATACCCCGGTCTACTCAAAGAGCATGTGCTACTGCACTCACGCTCATGATCACTCGGCTGCGGAGGCCTCCTCTGTAAATAGGATGACAACTGAAAAGCTTTATCTCCAGAATACAATCAGAACCAAAAATTCATATGTGCGCAGGGGTGTCAAAATCCCTGATGCTTCTGCTAACTGCTTAGGAGTACAGTTTTTCAATTGACCAGCAACAGTTTTCTTCAAGGCAGTAACCAATGCAGGTAAAGTTTGCAAAACATTCTACTGCTGCCTTTCTAGATGCCTACCTAATGTCAGAAAGCCATTTAAGGGTCAGTGGAAAACTTTTCAGGCTCTTATGTTGCTCTTTTTTAAGAACTTGGCAAACTACTTGAAAAGTAAGTATAAATATTCTCCAGAGTTCCAAAAACTAGTTTGGCTTGAACATTACACTTAACTGAATCAATTAAAGCCAAGTTTAAATTATGCACGCAGCAATGCAAAAACAGCACAGAAGGCAAAACTTCTGGAGCCCTGATAGTTCACCTCACATTGTGCTAGTACTGTCATATGATTGACCATAACACATTTCTATAGGAATATCTAGTTCTGATAAAGCAGAGTGAAGCAGTTTGTAAAAATTTTCTGCATTTGCACTTGGCAACTAGAAAAACTGAACAAATCTCACTACAATTATTATTATTATTAGACATATGGTGCAAGGAAGCCTGAGGTTTATGCTGCACCAGCCAAAAAAAAAAAAAAAAAATTGAGTACCCTGAGAGAGAGAGAGAGAGAGAGAGAGAGAGAGAGAGAGAGAGAGAGAGAGAGAGAGAGAGAGAGAGAGAGAAAGTACGAAGGAATCACCAAAAAGAAGAATGATATCCAGCTCAGGACCCTGGGTGTACCAAGTCCATGCTCACCAAATGTGAGCCCCTATCGCCATTCTCTGTCACATGGTCCTTGAGGTTGTCACAGACATTCTCTCAGATATGCCAGACAAGCTGTACTTGCTATCTGGGAGTCTAAAACACTGATGGAACTGATATTCGGGTGACATTCAAGTCAAGTGGACCCAAATTTGCAAAGTCCAGACGGTCTGTGACAGCCAAATCCTCTGCTTGTACTTTCACAATGGTGGGACTGTTAGTAACCCTGGGTATAACCTCCATGCACATGCACACTGTGGGTGACCACCCAGGTGTGAACGAACGTAAGCAGGGGTCGAAGTGTGGCGCCCATGCCACATGGACGAATGCCACCCCTCTGTGTTACCAGGCAATACAAGGTGGTAGATGACTCTCATCAGCCGGTGAAATGCCACCACTTTGCTTATTGGTGGCTTGAAGTGGTGGAACCCATGTTTAGTCTCCAGAGCTAAGTTTGGGACAACCCTTCCCCATCTCTTCCATCATGCAGTATGACTGTTGGCTTTTGAGATTATGATGAACATCATGGTGAGATCCAATCTTCCTTACATTTCGAGGGTACAACTCTAAAATGATATTCGCAGGCCGGCCGCTAGTTAGTACACCGGACCGAACCTATTGGTGACTCTCTAGGAGGCTTCTGGATCAGCTAGTGTATAATCTTGCTACGTGTACTCTGCCAGATAGTGACTGGAGGGAGTCCGAGTAGTGTGTACTCGGGGGGCATTGTCGAGGCCACGTTATGTCAAGGATCTGGGTGTATATTCTTACCATGTGTGTGCCATATCCAGAAATTGCAATACTTCATACAGCATGTCCCCTCCACTTTTTCTTAATATTGAATACACCATGAATTGTCAAACTAATAAAGTAAGCTTATCTGTGAAAAGATCTAAACCTCCCAAACACTCCCTAGTTCATTTCACAAATATATGTGGTCTCAATTTTAATCTCAACAATGTCCATTTCCACTTGCGTGTCTGCCAAATCCCATGTACATTTTCTGACAGAATCTCAGTTATCGGTTGATTTGACCACTGCTTATCTCAGTTGCCGAAAGAATTATTAGCTGTATGATTTATTTTGCCTCAAAGGTGGTACTTGTGCATATATTCGTCCCGATACTCCCTGTCAGAGATTGGTAATTTGGAATCTCCTCTTTTTGATCTTCTCCGGCTTAAAATCTCTATACCTCATTGTGTCAAATTCATCTGTTGTCTCTATTAATTTTTCTCCCAACTCCACTAATCACTTGGAACTCTTTGACTTCTTCTCTTTGCAACTTGACTTTCTCCAGTCCAACTTTCCTAACAGTGCGGTAATTTTCCTTGGTGATTTTAATGTTCACAACTGCAGCTTACTTCCGTTTTCTAGTCTCACTGACCCAGCTGGATGAGATGCTGAGGCTTTTGCAATTACTAATGACTGCACAGATTATTCATTTACCTACAAGAAAACCAGACAGTCCTAACCATGCAGCCAATATGCTTGATCTTTTTCTCACAAACAACCCTTCTAAGTACACGGTCGAAGTGAGTGGTCCTTTAAGCACCTCAGATCACAACTTTCTGATTCTCTTCTCCCATGGAGCCTTCACCTCATGGCTATTCCCAACCTCATATTGTTTGGCATTACAAGAATGCAAAGTGGGATGACCTGCGAGATTTCTTTTCTTCTTTTCCTTGGTCGGATTACTGTTTCAAAAGTTCTGATGTCGACGCTTGCTCATGTCATGTCAGTGAAATTATTTTTGTAGGAATAAAATCCTTTATTCCACACTCCACTTTAAAATCTCATCCTTTATCTAAACCTTGGTTTTCCAATAAATGTGTTAAGGCTGTTCAAGAGAAGAATGTTGCATATCATAATTGGCTTGTTTCCAAATCTTCAGATTCATTTTCTGCTTACACCAAAGCTCACAACAATTGTAAAGCAGTTATTAATCAGTCCAAACTAGATTTTGAACAGGCTAAGAGTAGAAAACTTGCTTCTTGCAGTAATGGTAGCCGAGCATTCTGGTCTCTTGCCAAAGCTATTGGTCGCAACTTTTGCCCATCTCTGCTCCCACCTCTCTCCCTCAAAACCAGATGGTTCTGTTGTCACTTCAGAAAAGGATAAAGCTTACCTGCTAGCATCCCATTTTTTTCTTCCAACTGCTGTATCAATGATCTTGTTAAAACACCTCCCACCATTCCCAACAAGCACCATTCAATGCCTCCTGTGGTCTTCCTAAAAAATCATGTCAGAAGGATTTTGACTAATCTTGATGCAAAGAAAGTTCCAGGTCCTCATGGTATTTCTCCACTTGTTCGCAAAACCTGTACTCCTGAACTTACTCCTCTTCCTTGCCTCCTTTTTTCAGTTTCTTATTCAAAGGTGTTTTTCCTTCTGCTTGGAAATTTGCTCATATCTAACCAGTTCCTAAAAAGAGTGACAAATCTCTTCCATCCAATTATCGTCCCATCAAAATTACTTCTACTCTTTCTAAAATAATGGGGAAATCAATTAACTGCCAACGCTTAAACTACCTAGAAATCTTCCATCTGATCAATGATCACCAGCATGGATTCCATTAGTGTTGATCCACAGGTGTTATTCTGGCTTATTTTACCCATTTATGGACAAATTCAATGGAAAAGTTCAGGGAAACACAAGCAGTTGCTCCTGACATCTCAAAGGCTTTTGAATGTGTTTGGTATAAAGGTCTCCTAAACAAGCTTCCATCTTAGGTTTGCAAACTGTTTTTAGTAATTGGTTATCCAGTTTTCTCTCCGATCGCTCACTGGGGGTGATGGTAGCTGTTTCTCTGTCTTCTAACTTTTCCACTAATGCTGGTGTCCCCCAAGGTTCAGTTCTTTCCCCCACTATTTTCATCTTTTATATTAATGACCTGCCATTGACTGGAAATCCTATCCATAGTTTAGCCGGTGATAGCACATTGCAATCGACTTTCCATTTTGAGAAACCTTGCTCTGCTCAATGAACTTCATCTTCTCGAATATCTGCTACCAATTCCTTAAATGCTGATCTCCAGGTAATTCTCCAGTGGGGCAAAGACAGCTTAGTTGATTACAATCCTTCTAAAACTCAGTCTTGTCTTATATCTTGCAAAAAGGATTCTTCTGCTCCTATACTTATCTTTGGTGACACTCCGATTTCTAGGCAAAATGATATATCTCTTTTGGGGATTACCCTGACTTCTAATCTCTCTTGGCACAAGCACATTACAAATATTGCTTCATTTGCATATGAAAAACTTAGTTTTCTCTTTCGCTCTCATTGTTACTTTTCTTCCAAACAGCTGTTCACTCTATACAAATCGCAAATCCTCCCTACCATGGAATATTGTTCCCACATCTGTGGCGGTGCCCCCAAAACCTCTCTCAGGCTTCTAGATTCCATTCAGAAGAGGGCAGGAAGGTTAATTAATGACTCCTCTCTAACAGAGTCTCTCCACTCACTGTCTCATAGACGTACTGTTTCTGTTTCATGTCTTTTCTACAGATACTTCCATGGGCACTGTTCTTCTGAATTGGCTTCTGTGATTCCCACTTTCTCTTTCAAAACAGTCCGAACACTTGTCGCCACCAGCCAGCATCCATTTACTGTCCAACTTCAAACTCACAGAAGTAACTTTTCATCTTACTCGTTTATTCATTCAACTGCCGTTTTCTGGAACAACCTTCCTTTGTATGTATTTCACGAAAATTACAGTCTACAGAAGTTGAAGTCTAATGTCAACAAATATCTTCTTTCATCTTCTCAACCTCCAATCCAAGCACGGTTCTAAGTACTATAGGTTCTAATACCTCTCATGTTTAGGGTTTTCATAAAAAAAAAAAAATACTTACCGTAATGACAAAGAAAACTGATCTACTATACTAATAACTATCATGGCATCCTGAATTACTGCATAGGATTTGCTAAGCATAAACTAAAAAAATTACCATATGTCATTATTGAAATATCTTCAGATGTTAAGGATAAAAAATAGATTAATTGGGAAGAAGGCGGCAAGTAGGAAAAAATTTATGAAAGGGGGAGCATTTGCTCCCTCCTGGCTATGCTCCTGACTACACTCAGGATAGTGGAGAATGAAAAGGATATGGGGTTAATTGTGCAGACAGGATGTAAGAGTAGCTGATGGTGTCTTGTCAATGATATACGGGCGCTTCCGTAGCCAGGTGGGAAGGAGCAGCAGTGCGTAGCACACGCTTCTTGATTAGACCGGGGTTCAAGCCCGTCACCACTAAATACAGAGGATACGGAAAGGTCAGGGAATGACCACCGCATATCCCCGGAGCAATATGGCCTTAGTTGCTAATGCTCCTAAAAACCAAATAACAACAACGTCAATGATATACAGGAATTTTGCTAGCAGGGATATGGAGGTGATTGTCCCCTTGTATAAGGCAGTAGTTAGACCACACCTTGAATACTGCAGATCTGGAGGTGTCATTTTGGGAAGGATGTAGAGCTGCTGAAATGACTACAGAGAAAGGCAACAGGATTGGTGAGTGGAACAAAGGGTTGCTGTTGTGAGATGACTGATGCGAAAGGAAAAGCAATAATGGTGGTGTGTGTGTTACATGCCAAAAGATTTCATTGTGAAGAGCATGAGAAGAATCTGTTTGTTCAACTTCAGTGGGTAAGCAAGAGCAGTGTGATGACACTTAGTTGATAAGTGTGCTCACGTCTATTTCAACATGTTAGAGAAGGCACAAAGGGGTGGGTAAAATGTTCTTGATACAGTTCACACCAATGATCCAAGTACTATCAAAATAAGACTGTTCAGTATTTGAAAGCAGTGATCACAAATTCATAAAATGGGTAGTATTCATGGAAATTTTGGTGGCCAAAGGGAAAAGCGATCAGGGCTTTAAATATAGGAGGAGATGGGTTCTATTTGAGATTACTTGAGGTCTATTAACCGGAGCATATTACTGTATGCTATTTGATATTAATGAATTATAGGAAGTGTTTAAGGGATTTATTCTGGATTCCAGAAGAACATTCATTGTAGTTGAGAAGTACTGCAAAAGAAGGATGCTAAAATGGATGACAAGTAAACTGTCAAGAATTGAGCAAAACAAAAAAGCATGGCATATTTATAGGCTATCATGTGACACTGCTTTATATAACTATAAGCAGAGATGTAATAAAACCACCAAGACTTTAAGTCTTGCAAAAAATCTGTAAGATTTGCAAAATTTGAGTATAAAACATTGTTGGCAAAGAGGAGGAAAGGATTTTTTGAATGCAAATATGTAGAAACTAAACTCAGTAGCCCCCCCTTACAACTTTAAAAGTGGTGGTATCATCAATAATCCAGCTGAAATGGTGGCCAAGTTGAACAGATATTTTGTAAATGTCTACTATTGAAACCACATTAGTGCCAAGGGATAATAAGGAAGTGGATTTGAATCATTCTAAAATAAGTGACATAATGATATCAAATCGTGTCAGTGAAATTATTTTGCAGGAATGGACTCTTTTATCCGACACTCCACTTTAAAATCTCATCCTTTATCTAAACCTTGGTTTTCTAATAAATGTGCTAAGGCTATTCAAAAGAAGAACATTGCATATCGTAATTGGCTTGTTTCTAATTCTTCAGTTTCATTTTCTGCCTACACCAAAACTCGCAACAATTGTAAAGCAGTTATTAATCAGTCCAAACTAGAGTTTGAACAGGCTAAGAGTAGAAAACTTTCTTCTTGCCCTAATAGTAGTCGAGCATTCTGGTCTCTTGCCAAAGCTATTGGCCGCAACTTTTGCCCAACTCTGCTCCCACCTTTGTCCAAACCAGATGGTTCTGTTGTCACTTCAGCCAAGAATAAAGCTGACCTGCTAGCATCCCATTTTTCTTCTAACTCATGTATTAATGCTCTTGGTAAAACACCTCTCACCATTCTCAACACGCTCCATTCAATGCCTCCTGTGGTCTTCCTAAAAAATCATGTCAGAAGGATTTTGATGAATCTTGATGCTAAGAAAGCTCCAGGTCCGAATGGTATTTCTCCACTTGTTCTCAAAACCTGTGCTCCTGAACTTATTCCTGTTCTTTGCCGCCTTTTTTCACTTTCTTATTCCAAAGGTGTTTTTCCTTCTGCTTGGAAATTTGCTCATATCCAGCCAGTTCCTAAAAAATGTGACAAATCCCTCCCATCCAATTATTGTCCCATTGCAATTACTTCTATTCTCCCTAAAGTAATGGAGAAATCAATTAACCCGCCAACTCCTAAACTACCTAGAAACCTTCTGTCTGATCAACGATCGCCAGTATGGATTCCGTCAGTGTTGATCCACCGGTGATATTCTGGCTTATGTTACCCATTTATGGACTAATTCAATGGAAAGGTTCGGTGAAACACAAGTAGTTGCTCTTGACATCTCAAAGGCTTTCGATTGTGTTTGGCATAGGTCGTCTAAACAAGCTTCCATCTTATAGTTTGCCAACTGTTTTTATTAATTGGTTATCCCGTTTTCTCTCTGATCACTCACTGAAGGTGATGGTAGATGGCTCTTTGTCTTCTAACTTCTCCACTGGTGCCAGTGTCCCCCAAGGTTCAGTTCTGTCCCCTACTCTTTTCCTCTTGTATATTAATGACTTGTTCCATTGACTGGAAATCCTATCCATAGTTTTGCTGTTGATAGCACATTGCATTCCACTTTCCATTTTGAGAAACCTTGCGCTGCTCAATCAGTGTCAACTTCTCGAATATGTGCTACCAGTTCCTTATATGTCGATTTCCAGATAATTCTCCAGTGGTGCAATGACAACTTAGTTGATTTCAGTCCTAAAACTCAGTCTTGTCTTATATCTCACAAAAAGGATTCTTCTGCTCCTATGCTTATCTTTGGTGACAGCCCAATTTCTAGGCAAAATGATATATCTCTTTTGGGGATTACTCTGACTTCTAATCTCTCTTGGAACAAGCACATTACAAATATTGCTTCCTCTCCATCTAAAAAACTTGGGTTTTCTCTTTTCCTCTTGGCATTATTTTTCTTTCAAACAGCTGCTCACTCTGTATAAATCGCAAATCCGCCCTGCCATGGAATATTGTTCCCACATCTGGGGTTGTGCCCCCAATACCTCTCTCAGGCTTTTTGATTCCATTCGGAAGATGGCAGTTAGGTTAATTAATGATTCATCTCTAACAGAGTTTCTCCACTCTCTGTCTCATAGATGTACTGTTTCTGCTGCATGCCTCTGCTACAGATATTTCCGTGGGCACTGTTCTTCTGAATTGGCTTCTATAATTCCCGCTCTCTTCTTTCAAAACTGATTGAATACTTGCTGCCACCAGCCAAGATCCATTTACTGTCCAACTTGAAACTCACAACAAACCAACTTTTCATCTTCCTCATTTATTCATTTAACTGCCGTTTTCTGGAACAACCTTCCTTCATACGTATTTCCTGAAAATTACAATCTACAGAAGTTCAAGTCCAATGTCAACAAATATCTTCTTTCGTCTTCTCAACCTTCAACCCAAGCACAGTACTAAGTACTATAGGTTCCAATACCTCTCATGTTTGGGGTTTACATAAAAAAAAAAAATAAATAAAAATTGACTGAATATTCACTGGTTCTGAATATTCACTGCCTTAGATTCCACGTGCATCAACTAAGAGCATGACTCCTCATATCCCTACCTTGCCTTTGTGGCCATCTGTGGGTTTTAGGGGCAGGGCCATTCCATAATCAATTACAGCATCTTCTTTCCAGTCACTACATATGGTATTGGCATTCATGGTTCGAGAGTGCTACCAGAGCTCATCACCTGGACTTCTTCATAAAACCATTTTGGTCCTTATCACTAGAGTATGCTGGATTCATCAAATTCATCCTCTGCCTTGCAGATGCTGTTCTCTGGAACATGAGTGCATCTACCCAGACACTCTACTGCCAATAAACGGACAAAAATTGAAGGAATATCTGTCGTCCTGGCCAATGATTCCAAATGAGGGAAGAATGCCATCAGATTCAAACTGAAACAAATTTGTCAATTGTGATTGAACCCAATCCCAAGGGAGCCTTTACAATGAAATATTTCCCTGACTAAACCCAAAGCTGAATCCATCGTTTCATCTGATCTGCATGCAACCTTCATGATTACAGGGCATGGATTCTTCAGTGCCAAAATACTTTTTTTTGGGCTCAATGAAGAACCCATCACTGCTCTTGGGAGAGACTGGAGCCATTCATTTGTAACTGCATACACCACCGTCAACCAAAAGGTATCGTCATTACCAAAATAAGGACTCTCATTTAATCAGTAACACATGTTCCTTGAAAGCCAGGAAGTGTACACACTTCCGTGGAACTTTAGCATAAAGAACCTTGCAGACAATGGTGCCTCTGTCCTATGTGGGACCTACCTGAAGGGACCTAGAAACTCTGCTAACCCTGTATCCATTGTTGAATTTATGCTGACATTGAGGCATATTATACCCTAGTGTGGGATACCCTACCTCTGGACGTCACCTTGCCAACACTGGCGAACTCTAGTATATTATTCTGCACTACTGGGACCCACTGTGGGACTCTTCCCTGGTCCTAGCATGGGATCTCCTCCAACATGGATTAATTTGCAAAAATCCCTTTGGGCAGGATATACAACTAGTTCCAGTGGTTCACTGAACCATGATGTGGGATCACCTCCATTGAGATTAGCCTAAGCTAACCCTCCTCTGGTAGAATTCTTTGCATACATTTGGGCAATGTTAACCTGTGTAGGATATCCCCATCTTGGGGATGCTAACTCTACTTTAGTAGGATAGGATCACTGATGACACTGGTGCTTCTAACATAGTATGGGATCAACATGTCTGCGGAACCATCATCTCTTACTGTCTCGGCTGAAGACTCCTGGACTTGGAACCCGGCTGGCTTTCTTTCCTTACATAGAGGTCACACTTGGTCTTTTTACATTTACCCCGCTTCTTCTCCCCCCTGCAGGTGGATGTCTTCTCTCAATAAAGGGTTCGATCAGTCTCACTTTTCTAAGTTTCAACTTGAAGGATGCCACTTCCTCCATTTCGCACTCTTCAACTCCACCAACCCCCTTACAGTCACCTCGACTTATCTTCCTTCTTATCCTCTTCCCTACAGAAACCTTCAATTCCTCCCTCCCTCCTTCAGGTTGGCATTGGAGAATGCCTCCTCGTCTCTTCTATTAACCCTCACTATCACCTCTGTCTTTCTCTTTTGTTTCTGCCCCCTCTCTCTTTTCTCTCTCTCTCTCTCTCACACACACACACACACACGCACACACACACACACAGGGATAGCCCACTGTCTTGCTTTATAAGTGGAAGTTCCACCCTGTTCTCATGCTAAATAGATTTGACAAATGGACTATCTACTCGTGACTAGGGACAGATAGCAGCTCTCATTATGATCACTGCTCTTTAATAACTAAGATGCTAGTTATACAACATAAAATACCTACTCCTTCACCAAACACACCGACTGGCTGTACAGAGTTCTCCCATCACAAGGGATATTATGTGGAGTCGAATGCAACTTCCAGCACTGTCTTGACCATTACACAATACACAGTGTCCTTTCTGTACATATTTTTCTCACCAATATTCAATTTCTGCATCCCTTATGTCTGAGTGCTACTGTATCTCTGATATCAAGCATTTGCTTACATCAGATTTGTTTATTATGCTTCTAGCATTAGTGTATACACACAAGTATACATGCATTTGTTTGTGCTCCTAGTAACCTTAATATAGCCCATGAATTTAGTTGTCCCATGAGAATTCCCAGCAGTTCATGTAATTCCTGACACCTTGTTTTTTAGGCTGCTGCATGTCTCAATAGAAGCAGCGCAAGAAGTAAGTAGTGCATAAATTTAAATTGAGGTAGGATGAATGTGCAAAATATACTTCCAGCCAGAGAGTAGCTGATTGTTAGAAAAAACTTCCATTCTGATGTTGTGGAAGTTGGTAGATTGAATAAATTTAAGGAAAAATTAGACAAATTATTAGAGGGGATGGACAAGTGATGTGGGAAGTGTTTTTTTTTTATGTGGCTGATGCTGTATAAACTTGCTTCCTTACATCATTTGCTAAATACTAATATTTTATGAATCACTGCTGATAATAGAAGAATATTGCTTTTTTATATTGTCTCTTTAACATCACAGTCATTTAACTTTTAATATGTTGGTGTAGAATGAAGTCATCCAGCAAATCAAATAATGTTTTGTAATGAGTCAACTGCCATCCCACAAGTTCCAGTTGATATCTCTGTTGCTGAAATTCCCATGATAAGACATTCTAATTTGCTGCACCACTCTGTTTGTATAGTCACTCGTTATACTCATTAATTGTTTGACCTATAACATACTCCCACTCTTAGTTTTGTTTTCATCACACCAGACTGACTCAATATTACCCTAGCAACCTGTGTCTCCTTGTTGTTTTAGAGTCTGTCATTCTTAACTAAAAGTATTTTCCCCCTTTCCCCATAACATCTGCCTTTTTTGTACACAGCATTTTATACACACCATATTTGAATTCTGCATTCCCAGTATCAGTGACACCATGTTTCTCTTATTCGAATAATATCAAAATTTAATGATTGTACCAGTACATGTGGAAAGTATCAGTGTTTTACTAGTATCTATGTACATGATTCAGAATTATTATTATTTGCTTCACATTCCTTTGTTATCAACTATCATTTCATCCTTTACTACCACACAGTAGTAGCTAATCAGATTGATCAGACAAGATCTTCCAGAAATAGATCCATTTTGTAATTTCTGTATAATTGTGTTCCTGGATCCTGTATTGTTTCTTTATCCACTGACTCCATAATCTTCTGTGGTACAAAAATCAAACTTACAATAATCTTAAAGGATGAAATGGTAATCGCTCGTTTTATCATTTAAATCACCCCTGTGAGCAGTAGTGTGATATCTGCACATCAGCAATCTATAGGGACTGTACCAGAATCTGTGAATGCCCTCATAAAACCTTTACTTATTTATAATAAGTAAAAGTTTATGACCTCTTTTGCTGCAGCTTTCAATATAACTGGATAGATGACACTAGCTCCTGATGTCTGGTTTACTCTTAATTATTATAATTTTATTTTTGTCTTTTCTCCATTTTCTTAAATTCATTCACCTCCCAATTAACAAGGCTACAGGTATCCTTAACTTTAAAAACTTTCATGCCTGTTAGTGTGAATGCAGATTATTTATTCATCCTGTCAGTGACCAGTTCATGATCACTGATATTTCACCAGAAATATCAAGTGGACCAGTATGGTTGATTCCTTTCCTTGTACTGCTAACATAATCATTGAATTCTTTGATACTGTTCTTTGTAATTTCAGTTAAGGACCACTCATTCTCCTTATCATTCCTAACTTTTGAGCAACTTTATTACAGACTAATTTTTATTTACAGGTCCTCTAGTAATATTATAATATCCCATGCATTTTCTTCTCTATCACTAAGTTTATTATTTTATTTGACATTCATATTGCTCTGCTGTGAACTGTATATACCCTTTTTAATTTTATTAAAAGCTTGAAAGCTTCTAGAATAAATTCCCTGAAAATTTTCCATTTAACATTTCCTTACCTTTACAAGGTAAGACATGCATCTGGGTAACTGGTTTTAGTTTATACCCTTGCAATACAGAATGTCATGATTGATTAGAATTACTTAAAAATGCATTAAGATGAATTTAATTAATTGAAAAATGAAATTACTAAGTATATTAATCAGTTTTGTATAATTTTTCAGAAAAATTTTAGTCTGTTTTCCTTCATATTAGGTAATCATCAAATTAGTAAAGAGAAATATAACACTGAGATAGCATTAATTATCGAATTATAAAGTAATCATGTTTAGAACATATGTACAAAGCAAAAAAGCTGTAGTGCAAAATCTGCAAAAATGTCTGAGGAGAAATCAAATGGCACAAGCAGAAGATATTCCTGGTGTTTCATCAGAACAAAGAGGTATGTATACATATGTTTTTCACAAAATACATTTAATGCATAAAAATACATTGTAGTTGTATTATATCATTGATGTATTAATATTCCAAATAATTATTTTTGTCATAATTACTTGTTTATTTGTTATAATACATATATGGCCGACCGGGCTAGCCGAGTGGGTAAAGTACCTGCCCGGCAACCCAAAGGTCGCGGGTTCGATTCCCGCCTCGGGCTTGGATCACTGTACTGCAAAAACCTTTGGAGGTGCAATATGGTCACAGAAGCCGATGCACCAACAACTACCAAATCAAAAAAAAAAAAAAAAAAAAAATACATATATGAAACATTTATTAAATCTAATAAATAAAAATTATTTTAAAAACTTTTTTATATTCCACTACAGTCTCAAAGGAACAGTTCTAGTTAAACATGCAACAAAAGTTATGTCTTAACTTTCATTGCATGTTTAACTGGAAGTTTTTCTTCCATGCACTGCTTGTATGCGTGTTTAAGTCCTACTTTGTTTGGTGTTCATCATGAAATTGCTAATTCAGGCTATCTGATGAAAGTCCATTAAGAGTTAAAACAGATGTCATAGTGGTGTTGTCAAATGTTTTATGAACAATGAACTCACCACTTTTTGTAATGTTATTCAATTTAAAATGATTAATTGATATTAAAAGCTTTAGGTGGACTCATGCATAACTATTTCATTTATAAAGTGAGTGCGAGCTTATTGCTCTCACAGGATGGAATTGAGCATCCCCAAGACGGCAAGGCAGAAAAATATGATACAGAGGAATGTTTATTAATTAATAATTTGAATGTCAGAATTGAAATAAAAACTCTGCTTCTTTAATTGTTTCCCTTGGTTTAGGTTTTTCTTTTAAAAGTAAACTTGTTGGAGTGATCGATAATCGATAATACAGTGTTGCAAGCTTGTTCTGTTTTTATATGATCTATATACAGGGTGTGTCAAAAATATTGGTACAAACGTTTATGGGAGGTAACATCTAAAGGAATGTGAATCACATAGGAACCCTTAACCGGAAACGTCACCGTAAGTTGGTAGACGGTGCTGTTCATCAGTTCGTGAGAGGGAAAATGTCTGGTTTACTCATTCAAGTAGTGGTCGCCGCATGATGAGCATGCATTGATATACGAACTGTGAGCTGGCAGACATGCACCTAGTGTATGGATTAGCAGAGGGCAATGGATGAGCCACTCAATGAATTTATGGAGAACGCTTCCCAGACAGACATGTACCGGACCACTTTATTTGAGCATGTGCATCAAAATTTGTGCAATTATGGGTCATTTAGAGGTAACAGGAGTAGTGCAGACAGATCATGTTCGACGCGAACTCCCACCGTGGAAGAAAGTGTGTTGAATGCCGTCCAGAATAATCCTACTACCAGCGTACGTGCCGTTGCCTCTGCCTTAGGAGTGTCTCGTTGCAGTGTACAGTGTGTCTGGCACAACAATTCCTTACACCCCTTTCATCTCCAAAGGGTTCAGTTACTGCTCCCCAAAGATCATCCTGCACATGTGGCTTTTGCGCAGTGGTTTCTCCAAGAAAGTGTTCAAGACTTGAATTTTCCAGCCTATGTTTTGTTCACGGATGAGGCTTATTTCACTCGGGAAGGCTTATTCAATTAGCACAATGCTCATGTGTAGGCTCACGACAACCCACATGGTGTGTGCCCCCATGCGGCACAACGTAGCTTCGGATTAAATGTGTGGGCAGATATGAAGGGTGACTGCTTAGTCGACCCATACCTGTTACCATCCTCATGAATTCCGCTAAATATCGGATCTTTCTTGAACAAGTTCTACCAGGGTTACTTGACGATGTTCCAGCAAATGTGAGACACAACATTTGGTTTCAACAGGACGGAGCGCCTGCCCATTATGGAACGTGTGTTCATGACCATTTGAACAGGCGTTTTGGGTGTCGATGGATTGGCCGTGGTGAACCCGTTGCCTGACCCCCACGCTCACCTGATTTATAGAACCTTGATTTCTTTCTGTGGGGGGCCCTCAAATATATCGTGTATGAATCGCCTGTGGAGACGGAAATGGATCTCGTGGCGAGACTCGTCTGTGCTGCTGCTACTGTCAAAGAAACTCCAGATGTGTTCGACCGTGTCCGCCAATCCATGCTGCGTCGGTGTCATGCATGCATCGCATCTCATGGTGGAACCTACGAGCATCTGTTGTAACATCATGAAATGCATCCATCTCGTACTCCATTGTTAATATTATGTCAAATAAATGTTTGCCACTAATTACTGTCTTGTGTCATTTCTGCTTCTTGTTCCTCTGCTACTACTTTCCCGTGACGTTTCTGGTTATGGTTTCCTATGCGATTCACATTCCTTTAGATGTTACCTACCTCCCCTAAATGTTTGTAGTACCAATATTTTTGATGCACCCTGTATGTGGTTTTGTTATCTAGAGCACGTTTCTCAATCTGTGGACCATTTAATTTATGAAAGTGGTCATCTGTGATTTTGGTAGTCTAAAATATCATTAACAGTGATGGAAGATACAAGTGTGCCTATAATGACCTAACATATACTGCATATGTTAAGTACGAATACACATCACTGATTTAAAAAAAAAATAGTTATTAATATATTTGCACATACAGTTTAGTATTTTTTGTGACCTGTGACCCTACCTCAAATGGAAAAGTGGTCTCTATTTGAAAAAAGGTTGGTAAACACTGATTTAGAGGAATGTATATGTCAGGGATTGAGATGTCTGTTTTAGTTGAAACAGCTTGTTTCTTCTGAACGGATATGGTTCATATGTTGAATTAGCGGATCCCAGGGTTCCACCATTAGCCGGTTTTAAATGTTTTGTGGTGAGGCTAATGCCAATGCCAGCTATTTTTATGTAAAGTGTTGTATCTGAAATTTAGTGTAGTGTTCTGTTGTTGTGTGGCGACTGGCACCTGGCTCTTAGTAGGTGAGAAGCAAGAACACCCGGAAGCA
Source organism: Mastigoproctus giganteus (assembly GCF_048544385.1). Lineage (NCBI taxonomy): Eukaryota > Metazoa > Arthropoda > Arachnida > Uropygi > Thelyphonidae > Mastigoproctus > Mastigoproctus giganteus. Next base: position 77,535,969 of record NC_143584.1, on the reverse strand, counting down.
GCTTCTCACCTTCCATTCCTGCCATGAGGATGCTGCCAGGATCTACTTGCATCTTGCCACACTTACACAGGTTGTTGTTTTTGGTTTTTTTAGGAGCATTAGCAACTAAGGCCATATTGCTCCAGAAATATGCGGTGGTCATTTCCTGACCTTACCGCATCTTCTGTATTTGGTGGTGACGGTCTTGAATCCCAGTCTAAACAAGAAGCGTGTGCTACGCACTGCTGCTCCTTCCCACCTGGCTATGGAGGTGCCCACTTACACAGGACAAGCCACTGTAAGTACAATTGAAGAAGAAATAGAAAGGGTATAAAAGTATGGGTAATGGATGGGATTGAATAGAATCGAAAAGAGAAGGATCATAGAGGGATCCATCATGAAATAATAGTTATTATTATTAGCTATATGGTGCAAGGAAGCCTGAGGCTTATACTGCACCAGCGGAAAAAAAATTCCCGAGTTACCCTGAGAGAGAAGGAAGCAAATCACCAAGAAAGAGAAGAATGATGATATCCAGCTCAGGACCCTGGGTGTGCCAAGGCTAAACTCACCAGATGTGAGCCCTGGGGATAAAGTTAGTAGAATTAAAAAGGAAAAATAGTAGAATAGTGAGTGGAAGATGTCTTCCTGTCACTTCTCCAAATTATGAAGAAATTAAGTTATTTACAGCATTATAAGTACATCATATATAACACTAAGAGTCAAAGAGAGTGTAAGAGATGCAACTATTTACTTCATATGGAAACAGTATATGTATATATATATATATATGTATATATATATGACATCAGGAGTTGCTTTCCAGGCACATCTTCAAGCTTTGAAGAAAAGCAGTAATTTACAACATAATTTATAGTATATTATAGCAAATATAGCATTTACCTCTTCTAAGTACCTCCAAGTAAAAAACAAGCCATCAGAATGACCATAAAACTGTACAAAATAGACTAGTTAAATAGACAATTCAGTTACATCAATGAACTTCAGATGTAAGTAATTAACATATAGTAGTTAACTCAAGTATATGGGTAACCAATAGTTTTTGCTAACAAACACCATATCAATTCAATTAATACCTCGCACAAGACCAACACTTCTGGTCAAATGATTAGCCCAGCTAGAGAGCTTCATGATCAGTTTTACAATATTGAGACAAAAAAAAAAAAAAAAAAACATTTGCCAAAACAATTAAAGGAAAGCTCATTATATTACATAGCAAAATACCCTCCGGTTCCAAAGTGAAAGTTCGAAAGGTTCAAATTCCCATAACCTCCAGTAGGTGAAAGTTCATAGGAACCTGAGTTAGAATTGTTATAAAGACCCTTAAATAATATAAATACATAAATTACATATAATAAAGTTTTATTACTAATAAAACTCATCAAAAGTCCTATAATCGATTTCTATATGTGGAAGTTCGAGAGGAAGATGAGTACCAATACATTCAGAGAAAATATAGTAAGCAGCACCAATGACTTCCAGTAGTCGCAAAATTTCATGCACACTGTGAGATTCACTAGATCAATAAGCCACATGAGTAAGTGAAATCTTCCAAAATGATCCAAGAAACATTAATAAAATTTATCCACATGTAATTCTAAGGCTGAAATTCTTTATAAACAATTCAACTTATGCATATCAAAAGCTTGTTGCAAGTGCTCTCTTCTTTTGAAAGCATGATTGGCAAATGTATTAAATTTTACAAAGACAGTTTGAGAAGCAACCAACACCATTTTATTGACGTCAGAAAAGTCATCAACATGATCCTCTAAGTCCATCCTCAGGTCACTGTAAAGATGAACAGTGATTCAAGATGTGATCTACAGTTTCTTCTTCACCACAGTGAAATAATGGCGAAGTTGCCAGCCCAAATTTGTACAATTTCTGTTTAAACTACCTTGACCAGTAATTAAAAACGTGGTATGAAGACTCGGGAAAAGCCAAAGGGAATCTTTCTTGACAAACTCCCTAACAACTGGAAAAAAGCCTTTAGCGATTATACCAACATCAGTTGCAGTCCAGTCCAATTGCCATTTGTTGACAAAGAGCATACAAAGCCTTTTCTTTTCCTGGGAAAGACTATTCTCCAAGTTCAGACTGATGTCACCAATTGTTGCAGGAATTTGTCTCCTGTGATGATAAACTAGATATCTAAATTGCACCTGGTACACTATTGGAAGTTTGCCTAGAAGCACTTGAATAGTTGCAGCAGAAGTGGTTTTGCTAGCTCTGGACATTGGGAGCATGGCTACTCTCTGAGCTTGTTGCAATTGCTTAATTATTAACACTTTATCAGATCTATAGTCCCAGACACCAGCCCAATAGATTAAAATTGCCAAAAATATACAGTTATAATATAACCTTAAGATTCTACTCTTCAAACTACATTCTTGATGCATGATTTGTTGTAATATAGCCTGAAATACTTTACATTTATACTTGATATATTTTGCATGCAGTAGAAAACTCCTTCGATCATCCAATGGTATGTATTGGTATATTTGATCACCTGCTCATTATATTTTATGACAGGAGGATGTCCTAACTTTCCCTTTTGAAGCATTTGATATGTCTTCATAGTGGAGATCTGAAACTTGTGTATCTTTGTCTGGTGCTGTAATTTGGCTAGTACTAAATTTGCAGTATCCTCTAAAGTTTTCCTCAAATTACCTTTGATCAGAAGTACAAGGTCGTCTGTGTAAGCAATCATGCTTACTCCTTAAACTCTTTCCCAGCCTTATATCGAAAACCATGTTTCAACACAGGGTACACAAAATGGATCCAGCTACCAGCTATTAATTTTTCAAAGACTTTACCCATTATGGGCAATAGGTCTGTAGGATGGGGGGGGGGGGTCCATTGGTTGGTTTATCTAGTCTTTCAAAAGTATTTTCAAGACAGCCATCTTCCACATCTTAGGGAACAGACCTGCATGAAGCCATGAATTAAACACTGAAAGTATTGTCCATGGGATAATTTTCCAAGCACACTTTAAGATCTCAACTTCAGATCCATCAAAATCTGGGCATTTACCCAATCGTAGGGAATGAATTGCATGTCTAACCTCCTCTGTAGAAAATGGACTCATGAGGAAGGCCAGTATATTGATTCTTGCACTGCTTCTATTGAAATGAGCAGAAGCCTGAAAAACAAGATGCAGGATATTTCAGAGCCTGCTGGGAGTCATTGCGGTACAAGTAAACACATGGGTTGTGTTAGGGTAGCTAAGAATAGAAACAGGTGCATGCATACTTGTGTGTAGACCAATGCTAGGAGTTTGGTAAATAAATTTGATGAATTTGAGGTATTGCTCAAAACATCAAAGGCAGATATTGTTGGGATATCAGAGACATGGTGTCACACAGATATAAGGAATGCGGAACTGGAATTTGGGGAATACAATGTGTATAGAAAGGATAGACAGGATAGGAGGGGAGGAGGGGTTATGGTATTAGTTAAGAAACACATAAAATCCAAGGAAGTGAAGCCAGTCGACATCGATGGACAGGGCAGTGTCGAGTCAGTTTGGTGTGACATAAGCATAGGGAAATCAAAATTGAGGGTAGGAGTGTGCTATAGGCCTAATGACTCTGATGAGTATAATAAGATATTGTACAGGTAAGTGGAGTGGGCCAATAAATCAGAGAGTCTTATAATGGGGGATTTTAATTTCCCAGATATTGACCGGAATTTGTGAGTTGGTCACTCACACACTAGCCAGGCTTTTGTGGATTTGTTGGATGATTGTTTTTTACATCAGCATGTTCGTGAGGCAACAAGAGGGAGCAATACTCTTGATCTGATTATCAGTACTGATTCTTCATGCATTAAGAATCTGCAGATAAATGAACCACTAGGTGGCAGTGATCACAGTGTGTTGAAGTGGGATTTACTCAAGGAGGTAACTACCATCAGAGGTAAAGGGAAGGGTTTTTGTTTTCGTAAAGGCGACTAGTTTAATGTCCAAGACAGTATTTAAATTCTATACAGTGGGACCAACTGATGATGTTACCAACAGCAAACTCAAAATGGGAAGCATTCAAGGAACTGATCTTGGAAGCTACCAGGCTTTACATACCAACTAAGAAATATTGTTCAAGGTTTAGGCTTAAATGGTTGTCAGATGAACTAATGAGACATGTGGCAGAGAAGAAAAATGCATGGAATACATACAAATTAATGGGCGACATGGAAGCCTATGATAGATATAAGTTGGTCTGTAACCAAGTCACAAAGGAGATTAGGCAGGCAAAGGCAGACTACGAAAAATCTTTGGCAAAGGATGCAAAGAAAAACAGAAAAGAGTTCTTTACCTATTTAAACTCAAGAAGGAAAGGGATGAATCAGATTGGTCCACTGGATATTGAAGGTTCAACAGTTGAGGATCCTGCTCAGGTGGCTAACAATCTAAACGAGTATTTTGCATCTACATTCACGCATGAGGAGTTATTCAGGAAGGAGAATGACGTAGGTAAAGTAGACATTGGCAGTGAGCTAGATGATTTTGTAATAACTGAGAGGAAAGTGGAGGAGAGATTGTTGAGGATAAACATAAAAAAGGCACCTGGGGTGGATGGGATCTATCCAGTTATATTAAAGGAGGTAGCAAAGGAAGTAAGCAAACCCCTAGCCATAATTATGAGAGCTTCTTTGGACTCAGGGGAGGTACCCATAGACTGGAGATGTGCAAATGTAACCCCAATTCCCAAAGGAGGATCAAAGGCTGACACAAGTAATTATAGACCTGTTAGTTTAACTTCTGTTCCAGGAAAATTAATGGAGGCACTGGTTAAAGAAGCACTTCAGGATCATGTAGACAAGAATTCAGTTATAGCTCAGACGCAGCATGGTTTTGTTAAGGGCAGGTCTTGCCTGACCAATTTGATTGGATACTATGATGTAGTCACAAAATAACTGGATGCAGGGAATAACTTTGATATTATATATTTGGATCTTAGAAAGGCTTTTGATACTGTTGCACATGAAAGACTGCTGCACAAATTGGAGCAGTGTGGCATTGGAGGCAAATTGCTGCTATGGATAAGGGGATGGTTGAGTGGCAGAAGACAGAGTGGTAATCAATGGACACTGCTCAATGTGGACTAATGTTATTAGTGGAGTTCCTCAGGGTTCAGTGTTGGGTCCGTTGTTGTTTTCGGTGTTTATGAATGATATTGATGATGTTATATCAAGTTTAATGTCCAAGTTTGCAGATGATACAAAGGTTGGCAGGGTTGTTAAGGACACTACTGACGCTGTGCTGCTGGAACAGGATCTGGAAAGGGTGAACAGATGGGCTGAGAGGTGGCAAATGAAGTTTAACATTGACAAATGTAAAGTACTACATATGGGAAACAGTAACCCCAGAGCAGCGTATCAACTCTGTGGTACTACACTGACAGTGGTGGAGAATGAAAAGGACCTGGGGGTAATTGTGCAGGCAGATATGAAGTTCTCTGAGCAGTGCAGACGAGCTGCAAGAGTATCTCATGGTGTCTTGTCAATGATAATCAGGAATTTTTCTAGCAGGGATAAGGAGGTGATTATTCCCTTGTATAAGGCAATGGTTAGGCCGCATCTTGAGTACTGTATACAGGTCTGGAAGCCTCATTTCAAGAAGGATGTAGAGCTGCTGGAACGGGTACAGAGAAGGGCAACAAGATTAGTGAATGGAACAAAGGGTTGCTCTTACGAAGAAAGGCTTAAGTTTTGCAAATTACAGAGTCTGGAGACTAGGCACCGGCGAGGTGATCTGATAGAGGTGTATAAGGCTTTGAATGGTTTGAGCATGGTCAATGCCAATGGGATTCTTCCTCTTGCTCAGAATAATCACCTCAGAGGGCATAAATTCAAATTGAGGAAGGATGGATGTCGGATAGATGTGCGGAAATTTGCCTTTGGCCAGCGGGTGGTTGGTTGGTGGAACCGACTTGCATCATTTGTTGTTGAAGTTGATAGCCTAAACAAATTTAAGGCTCAACTGGACAGGTATTTCGAACGAATGAACGGAGGGGTGAAATGGGAGTGGTGTGTTTTTTTTTTTTTTTTGGCTGATGCTGAATAAGCTTGCTTTCTTGCATCATATGCCTCTACTAATGCTAATATTCAGAGTACCTTACCATGATGTCTTGTTGTTCTGAGTCACTAACAATACCTTTATCTTGATGAATTATTATATCCAAGATTTTGTTAAGTGAGTCAGCCCAAGAGAGCATTTCCATATCAGTACCAAATTTGATTGAAGTAAAAACTTCACCAAGAGCAATTCTGTTATAAATCATTCCCCAAGGATCTCTGTTACCCTGATCACTAACAATATTTACCCATGATTCCCTTTTATGTTGATAAATTTCTTGGTGATATTGTCTACAAGCTTCCTTGTATCTAGTCTGCAAAACAGTAATATCCAATAAACTGCGATTCCTATCCCTTTTAGCCCTTTGAAAATCACGTCTAGGTGAATGAGTAAGTGAATTTAAGTTTGTCAAATGTGAAGACCACCAGGGTACGTGATAGGGTTTCCTCTTTTTAAATGGTATACTGTCATTACAAGCTTGAAGGATTGAATCCTGAACAAACTTGGCCAGCTGCTCATCATCCATCATCTCCAGTTCTGTAGTGTCTGAAGCAGATAGTGTGAATTTGAGTGATGCCTCAAACAAATTCCACCAGGCCAATTTTGTTTGATATCTAGCTGAGTCATTGTCATCATACCTGCTCCTCAGGTTTTTATCACAAAAGGAGAAAGTGATAACATTTGTGGTCACTGGTGGACCAACTGGAATGTACTGCCCAACCAGTAATACAAGAAGCAATAGTAGGGGAGACCAGCGAGACATCAATAAACGAGGAGCCACATGAGGTAACACAAGTAGGGTGGTGTCCCTGTGAATTTAAAATCTGCAGTCAATGTGATAAAATCAAATCTTCTAATAATTCACCTTTGTTATCGATCTGAGGACTGTTCCAATAAACCGAGTTAGCATTTGCATCCATGAGAAAGAGTACATTTTTACTGCATAAAGTCTGTATAGCCAATTCAAGATAATCTGTGAAAGGTTGTATAGAATCCTGGTATTGTGAACACTGGCAGTACAAGGATATTACGTAGAGCTGTCCAAAGGAACCTTCAATCGAGGTGCAGGCAGTATGTCCAGAGCATAATTTGGCAATCCTGGTAACAACAAAAGAAGAATTGATGATAGCCACTGCAGACCAAATCCACTTCCTGGTGTTTCCACCAGTTCTAACAATGACGATCAATCAGAAGAAACAATTCTGAATCTTAGGGGTAGGCCTTTGATGACACCTTTGTAGGAATAAGGTTCCTGTAATGCAAGAACCTGAATGTCATTATCCAGGACAACGGAAGTCAAGTTATTCAAGACCGAAATTGACTGCATGCAGTTAAGTTGAAAGAATTTTATGGTATAAAAATTATTGGCACCAGTAATTTTTGGAGAAACGGGCTGTTTCTCCAAACATTATTCATAGGCTGTTTTTGCTCTTATTACTTCTAGCGCTTTGAGGTACTCTTGACACTTCAGATCTCGATACAAGTGATCACAATTCCTCTTTTGTCTCTTACAGCTGGGACATTCAGGTGGTTTCTCTTTATTGGCACAATCATTGAGGTTATGTCCAGTTGTACCACAGGTTTGCTTCTCTTGAGTACAGCCATGAGCTGAATGACCATAGCCTAGGCACTTAAAGCACCTAGGCACGAGATGGTATAATCTTTGACGGCATGGGACATCCAGCCTAGTTAGTCACTATGTGAAGCAAGAAGAACTCTCCTGATTTGTCCAGAGACCTCAAGTATCCAGTTGATGCTAGATTTATTAGGTTTTGGGTGGGTGGAGAACCTCGATCTGATCATCTGTTTAACCTCTTCAAAGGAGAGGCCCATGTCCTTAAGATTTTTGAAATACAAGTCATCAATAACATCTTCAGTTTTGGTACCCTTATGAATGTCATAAATAACTATTGTAGGTCCAAGTTTCCTTGTCTTAGTTCTCAAACCACTCTCCTGCAATTTAGTGCAGCTTTTGATCTTTACCAAATCACCAGAGAAAGCTGCTTCAGTTGAGGATGCCTGTGGGATGAATTTTCCTCATTGACTTGATTCTGACATCTTTAATTTCTGGGGAAAGTTTGGACTTCACCTCCTGCGTAACTTCTTCACTAGTTGTGAACGAGCTTTCTTCAGAGGCCTTTATCAAAATAATGTGCTGTTCCATCAAAGGTTTCGAGGATGTAGATTTCTTAACCATATGTTCTGGGGTTCATAGGCTGTTCCTGAGCAAAGCTTAAAATAGGTGGAGTAGACAAAAGCGCTTGATCAGCAGAACCTGGTGTTTTATTATTTTATTCAATTAATGTTCTCTTTTCTCCAAATTTCCCTTCAGTCTCATTATCGAGAATCACCTTCATCATTTGTTCCATGTTCCATAGTGGACCAAATATTTTATATATCTGCTATGGTATTTTTAGTTAGCCTACCACTTTCATTGAGAATTTCTGTCAGGGCAGCATGTAAGGAAAACACTTGATTAGAGAAAGATCCAACATGTGGGGCCAATGATGGCCTCCTCAGGTTTTTTTGTCTTCAACAGGTTGACCAATCAAAGATGCAACAACAGAATCAGAAGTTACTTAAAGACTAGGTCTGCTCAATGGGAGAAGAGCCTTTTCTGACATCTTTAAATTCTGGGGAAAATTTGGACTTCACCTCCTGCATAACCTCTTCACTAGTTGTGAACGAGCTTCCTTCAGAGGCCTTTATCAGAATAATATCCATGAAATTCTAGTAAGTTCAACTCTGGGCTCAGCAAACCATCAAAAACCTGAGATGGGTCAGGAGAGGTGGGAAACTATCCACCAGCTCGTCCTTTTGTGTCGAATCCATATCAAGTCAAGAGGTTAAAAGATTAAAAAAAAAAAAAACACACAGTATATAATCAAAATGTAGAAAATACCAATACAGGTAACCCTCATATAACACAGTTATTAGGTTCCTATAAAATATCGTGATGTGTGAAACCATGTTATATGGGACTAATAAAAAGTACAAAAGGGGGGGGGGGGGAGTTACATTCCAAAATCTAACAGAAATACACCATTCTAGATTTCGTGTATCTTCTGTTCTCTTTAAAAAATCAGTAATCTGGGTTTGTTTTCTTTTGCTTGATAAATCTTTGTGAATTTCATTGTATGGAACCAAGCATTTTTGAAGCTCCCTTTTGAACTTTGGGCTCCTTTCATTCAAGAATGTGCATTAAAAAAATAAGATTCTAATTGCTCGACTAACTTTATGCCTTCCTCTTATGTTTTTTAATGTGAAGTTTGGAAGTTTCAACTGCGCTATCATGATCTGAATTGATTTGATTTTACCTCTGATGCGATTTCCACCAAATCTGCTTTGCCAGCCTCTTTTTCTACCAGTAATTCTTAAACATCTTCAGTAATCATACTTTTCTTATTTTTTTAGGAGCATCGACGACTAAGGCCATGTTACTCTGTGTATATTGTCTATAAATTGCATGTGTCCCGAGGTTGATTTTCTATTTTTCTGGACGAAAAACCCTGAGTTTCCGGGAGAAAAAACCATGCTCTCTTCTTCCAAGCCCAACTAACTCAGTCACATTGTGAAAAAGGCCCATAAAAATTCCTCCCTTCATCGACGGGATTCGAACTCAGGTCTTTTCCACCCAGTGTGGGGCGGAGGGCAATTCTATCAATGGTGCTACCCAAGAGGGCTTCAGTAGTCATATAATCAAAACCTTCCCCTCCTACCAACATAAAAATCACCAATTTATTACTATTGGATGGCCTGGTGTGCCATCCAATAGTAATAACTTGGAACTGGAAATCTAGATTTTTCCACAAGTTCAACAAGTATAAGTTCAATATCACAGAACGTAACAAGGGAATTTCCCAACAAAATAAAATACAGGGATTTCTCAATTTTTTTTTTTACTAGCGAGTCAACAGTGGGGATCCAAAAAGAGTGGAAATATTGAAAAATTACATCCAACATAATAGCAGGGTTTCTCCTGCACAAAAGCTCAAAAATACTCTGTTATGTGAGGTTCACCGAAATTCTCTAACCGCGTTAGAGTGAAACGTCTTATATAAGTACCATGTTGTATGAGGATTGCCGCAATTTATCAATCGTGTTAGAGCGAAACTGTGTTGTAGAAGTACCATATTATACAGGGGGGTCACTTGTATACAGTTCTTTGATGTAAAATCAAGGTCCTATAGTTTAACACTAGAATCACAGTAAAGCGAATCAATAGAAGGAACAGCTCCGGGGAGTAGTTCCTGGATGAAATTTCAAAATAATGTGAACCAAAAGTTTATGGCCAAAAAATCAGTCACTCATTTGGGTAACAGTTCCATCAAGTGAAGTAATAGGTACAGTAGACAGTTTCGAACATAGTTACAACAGTGATTTCCATTGAATTTTATGGGAATATATTAAAAAGTTTGAGATCATTTATCTCAGTTGTTTGCCACCAAGCGTGACAAAAATTCATAAAATTAAGTAAATTCCTTTTCTGTCTGTATGCAAATTATCGTCGCAGTCTGTCCAATAGTTCACACGATATAGCACTTCGAACATACACAGGATGACAGCCCAGTCAAGCCCAAAAAGGCAATTTTGGAAATTCAAGTTGAACTTTATTTTGTGATCCAAATTCACAGTTTTAAAGTGTAAAAAGGGTCTAGGGACCCTTATCAGCCCATACACACTATGTAAATAGAGTATTTGCATAAAAAAGGTCATATTTATATATTTATAAAAATCACCAATATTATGGTACAGAGTATATATAAAAACCTTTTAGTTTTTATATATACTCTGTACCATTTGTAACCATAGCAACCTCAATAAATACTATATACAAGAGCATTGTGGTCCTTGAGGTTGTCACAGACATTCTCTCAGATATGCCAGACAAGCTGTACTTGATACCTGGGAGTCTAAAACGCTGATGGAACTCATATTCGGGTGACACTCAAGTCCAGTGGACCCAATTTCGGCAAAGTCCGGATGGTCTGTGACAGCCCAATCCTTTGCTTGCACCTTCACAATGATGGGACTATTAGTAATCCTGGGTATAACCCCCATACACACATTTGGTGACCACCCAGGTGTGAACCAACGTAAGCAGGGGTTGAGGCGTGGTGCTCACACCACATGGAAGAATGCCACCCCTCTGTGTTACCAGGCAGTACTAGGTGGTAGATGACTCTCATCAACCGGTGCAATACCACCACTTTGCTTATTGGAGGCTTGAAGTGGTGGAACCCATGTTTAGTCTCCAGAGCTAAGTTCTGGTCAACCCTTCCCCATCTCTTCCATCATATGCAGTCTGATTAATGACTTTTGAGGGTATGACGAACATCATGGCGAGATCCAATCTTCCTTACATTTCGAGGGTAGAACTCTAAAACGGGGTTCGCAGGCCGGCCGCTAGTTAGTACACTGGACCGAACCTATTGGTAACTCTCCAGGAGGCTTCCAGATCAGCTAGTTTATAATCTTGCTACCTCTACTCTGCCAGATAGTGACTGGAAGCAGTCCGAGTAGTGTGTATGCGGGGGGTGGAGGGCATTGTCGAGGCCAAGTTATGTCAAGGATCTGGGTATATTGTTATCATGTGTATGCCATATCCAAAAATTTCATTACTTCATACAGCATGACCCCACCCACTTTTTCTTACTATTGAATACACCATGAATTGTCAAACTAATAGAATAAGCTTATCTGTGAAAGGACTTATCTGTGTTAAACCTCCCAAACACTTCCTAATTCATTTCACAAATATACGTGGTCTCAATTCTACTATCAACGATGTCCACTTGCAGTCTGCCAAACCCGATGTACTTTTTCTGACAGAATCTCAGTTATCTGTGGGCGCCTCCGCAGACATGTGGGGAGGAGCAGCAGTGCGTAGCACACGCTTCATGATCAGACCGGAGTTCGAGCCCGTGGCCACCAAATATGGAGGATGCGGAAAGGTCAGGAAATGACCACTGCATATCCCCGGAGCAATATGGCCTTAGTTGCTAATGCTCCTAAAAAACCAAATAACAAAACAGTTATTGGTTGATTCAACTACTTCTCATCTCAGTTGCCCAAATTATTCGCTGTATGATTCCTTTTGCCTCAAAGTGGTACTTGTGCATATGTCTATTCCGATATTCCCTGTCAGAGACTTGGCAGTTTGGAATCTTCTCTTTTCAATCTTCTCTGGCTTAAAATCTCTCTACCTTATTGTGACAAATTCATCTGTTGTCTCTACTGTTCTCTCAACTCACTAATCACTTGGAGCTCTTTGAATTCCTCTCTTTGCAACTTGACTTTCTCCAGTCCAACCTTCCTAACAGTGAGGTAATTTTTCTTGGTGATTTTAATGTTCACAACTCCAGCTGGCTTCCGTTTTCTAGTCACACCGATCCAGCTGATCAAGATGCTGAGGCTTTTTTTACTAATGACCTTGCATAGATTGTTCATTTACCTACAAGAATACCGGACAATCCTAACCACACAGCCAACACGCTTGATCTTTTTCTCACTATCAACCCCTCTGAGTACATGATCGAAGTGAGAGGTGCTTTGGACACCTCAGATCACAACTTGGTGATTGTCTCTTCTCCTATGGAGCCTTTATCTCATGGCTATTCCCAACCTCGTATTGTTTGGCATTACAAGAATGCCAAATGAAATGACCTGCGAGATTTCTTTTCCTTGGTCGGATTACTGTTTCAAAACTTCTGATGTCAGCATTTGCTCAGATC